>NW_025335568.1:8278228-8524250 GCF_004798865.1 Varanus komodoensis
ATGATGAGAACTGTGGGAGAAACATTGTAAAATGCAAATAACCAGGACAGGAATAGCTCTCAATTTACTGGGCCCACTGAGTTTTGGCAAACCAAGTTTCCTGCATAGGTTGTGGTTACCTGCCATCATCTTCGACCTATGGCAACTCCATGGATGCTCTCAAATGCTCCTTTCATCAGGGGAATTCAAAAACTGTAAAAGTAAACTCTATCATGACAGAATACAATTTTTATGCTTCCATTTTCTTCGTCTATGCCATAGGTGTTATTCAGCAAATTGTACAGCAGTTAATGCTCTATTTTAAACAAAGCTCAGGGAACCAAGATTCATGGTGGATGCCAGGAAGTACTTCCAGTTAGGGACCGGAGGGCATGGAATGGGCTTCCACAGGAGGTGGTTGAGGCCCCATCGGTGAGGGTGTTCAAGGACAGGCTGGACATGCACATGGCGGGCATGTCATGAGCGGAGCCAGGGGTCAGACTAGATGGCATGGGAGACCCCTTCTGACTCGCGCTGTTTCAATGTGTCTATGATTAATGCAATTGGTTTCATAATAGATTTTGCGTTGCCCCCCCACATCCCCCAATTCAATTAACCACTTTGTGATTTTTTCAGCTTCTAAAAATGTTTGGGGTATTAGACCTAATATGAGTTTATCATCCAAATTTCATCAAAATTGGTTAGACAGTGTGCCTACAAAGTAAAACTGATGATACTAAAGCATTGCAGTTAGCTATCTCTGCTACCTCTCTTGGTTTTGCGATCAAAGCAAAAGCGTAATCACTTAAGTACAGGGAGCTTAGGAAGCAGTGGGACAAGAAGGTATTAAAAAAAACTCAAGCTAGCAAATTCCCCACAAATAGGCTCAGAACACCCATGTGTACATAGGATTTCAGACTCCCGTTTATTACTTGGGCGTAATCTCACTGTACACAGCAGGGCTTACTTTTGAGTAAAGATGCACAAGGCTCCACCATATGACTACCATCATTATGGGATTTATATCTAATAAAAGTCCTTTGAGGTCAAGTATTTACTTATAGCAGCAACATAGGCGAGACAGGGTAAGTAGGAATTGCAGAATGGAAGAAACAGATAATTTAACAACAAAAACTCATTTAATCCGATATACCACATTCATGGACAAAGATAAGTGATATGAAAACAGCCCACTTCATTTGTTACATACAAGGTTAAGAAGCTTTATCTTGGCTCTGGAGGATTTACCCTGACTGATCCAGGAAGGATGGCTCCTAAGGAAAAATATTTTAAATAGTTGACATGTAACAGCTTTCTGAAATTAATTTCCCTTTTTCGTATTAGAGTATCTTCAACTGAAAATCTTTGCAAATACACGTGTCCCTGTCATGCATGTTAAATGTGAAAAAACAAGATCTGGCAGAAAACCTTACTGCTGAGATATTGTAATGATTAAGATCAGCTCATGTCATGAATTTGCTCAAGGTTAGTATCCCATAAATTCAACAGGCCTTTTTTTTTTACATAAAAGTTGGGAAGATTACAGAGAGCCTCAGCAGCTGATGCTTTTTGCGCAGTTCAGAAAAGCACAATATAAACATTATTTTATTATTATTTTAATTCAAGATCATGTGCTGCACAGATGAAGAGAGACCCTTATTTCCGAATGAAGGGGCCTCGTTTCATCTGGTCCAGTAACTAGTGCCAGTCAGTTTTGTTGGATGATACCCAGGTCTGTGTATGAGTAAGATACTTGAAGGGGAGGTTGCAAGTCCTTGACAGATGAAGACTGTTGGTTTTTCAGGGTGATACACAACACTAACTGTTCCCTTGGAAGCTTGTGCAAATGATTTACCCTGTATGTTTGAAAAATTAAAATCTTAGCACTGACATTTTTCAATTAAACACATTGATATCACAATAACACTTAACTAGGCTGCAGAAAGGAACTTGCTTGTACCGATTTATTTTTCTGCACATACTAAATAGTAAAAGGTAATTAATGACTTAATTGTGCTAAAAATACCGCTCATTGTTGACCTATACTTTTAGGAATTTAATTGCTGCAAAACCTGTAGAATCAACTCATGGTGGCTGTAACATAATTTTTTGTATTCACTGGAAAGATTTTTGAATGATTTCCAAACTCCCTGTGAATACTGGAGACATGTAAAAATGTTCTTCGACAGTAGTTCTCAACCTTTTTTTCACTTGCGTACCCCTTGGCAGCCTATTTCTATAAACTGTACCCTTCATATTAGCAAAATGTTTGTAATTAATATACATCAGTACTGGCATGACAGCAGTCAAATGTCCGTGAAGTGGAGAAGAGTGAAAGTTGAGCTTGTGAGGGGCACTTGGCCAAGCATACGCACTGTAGTGGCCTGTTTGTACCACAGTGTTTAGGGAGAGACTCCCTACCATTTGCCAAAATGACAAAGCGAGGGGTTAGGACTTTTCTTGAGGTTAAATAATGAAGAAAACCCACTCCACCACACATCACAACATTCAATTAATTTCACAACTTCTGGCTTGTATCTTGTCTTACACTGTTGATGTATGTACCTATTCCATCTTTTTCATGTACCCCTAAATGTCTTGGTTCGTACCTCAGGTTGGGAATCATTGTCTAGGGCATTGCCATCAGTGGAAATTAATGGGCTGTTGTTGCTTTTAAGTTTTTTTCTTTTTTAAAAGTTTTAGTTCGGCTTTGAGCAAGCTGATTAGTTACCTTTTGGGTGAAATATTTTCCTCCACATGCATACATAAAAATATAATTCACATGCTCAAAAGGGACGATGGAGACCAGATATTTCTAATTTCCTCATAGATTCAATATTATGTGTTTGTTAGCCTGATAAATGCTCCCTACCTCTACTTACACCCAGGGACTTGCAACTAAGAAAAAATTAGCAAAAGGTCTGAATATGTAGTCCTTGGAGGAAAATGAGAAGCGTAAGGGGCAAGAAAACTTCCTTGTATGTCAGAGATACTGTGCCCAGTAAGAAGTCAGTTTGCAGAAGGCTAAGTCTGTACCGAGTGATTCTGATAAATTAAATGGGGTTGCTGTAGCTAACACAAGCTTCTATGGCCTGCCATACAAGCAAACACAAGAGGGGCCAATCCACAGCCCCAACACTGTTGTAGACCCACAGGGGCCAACGGGACCGCTTCTGTATAAACTCCCATTCCCACACAAGCATATTAAAACACGGCTTCCCACACTCTTGGAAGACAACGGCAAATCATTCTTAAGCCAGTCTTTTAGAAACACACGGTAACCTTGAAGCTTCCATCCTAAATCGAGTCCACTTTTACAAACCCATTCCTGATTTCCTCAAAAAGAAAATAGAGGGTTAATATATCATGAGTGGGGGTGAGTGGGGAGTTCTTAGGCCATCCAGATGGTTGTGCAGTGCTTGCAGTTAAGAGAAGTCTGCATAGTTCAGTCATCACTAAACTTGTTTCTGAAAAGTCGTATTCTTGGGAAAATGAAGTCAAGATGTCCGGATGAGCGGAGCCCTCTCGTCTTCAGAACTCTGTAAGTAAAATGAAAGGTGTAAGCAAACAGGCGGTGCTTGAACATTCACAAGACGGGGAGGACGGACAAAAAACAACTTCTCTTTCTGGAGAATAATCCCTGATCCCTGTGTGCTGCCTTCCATGAACATCATAAATGTAAATCGGTTTTATACTTGTCTAAGTGCTATGGCTGCCCCCAAAGAATCCTGGGATTTGTTCTTAGTGCGAGAGTCAACTGTTAGAGATCTCCAGACCTCACTCACAGAACAGTCTCCTGAGGGAAGACAAAGTTTTTGGATCTTCCCATCAGGCTTGGTGCTGAACGGATCCTTTTCTGAAATGATCCTATCAGAACTTATGTTTGGTGGTATCTTATTGGGGAGTTTTAATTCCAGCAAAATCCTGGATCATTGTTATGTCCTCCTCAGAAACTTGGGCCTTGTGCGTTTTGCTTGATGTTGGCCTACATATGAAGACAAGTCATTTGGCCTGTATCATTCCAAACTGCAGATGCAGAAGGAGCATAAGCCTGGACATCTCACTATTTCAATACATCCCTGCTTGCAGAAGATGAGTACAACAGGAAGAGACATTTAGCTTAGCCAACTCCATGCTGTGTTAGGTTTCTAAGGGCAGAGAGTTTTCTTTTTATCTAATTCTCAATTCTGCCATCTGATAGTAAGCCAAGATCACATCTTCAGTAGGATTCTTGGCTCTACCTCAGTGCCCAAGCCTTGGACAAGTTATGGTGCTTTTATGAACCTCAACTCCCAGTGACTGGTCCAGACAACACAATCATGCACACTCGGGGTCGATGCTCATCCTGGTTGTTCTCTTGTCTGGGTTCAGACAATATGACATCCATGTTTCAGCAACAACCCAAGGCTCAAAGACAACCACATTCAACCCATACTCAACCCGAATGTGAATTATTGCCATAGCAGCCGACGTCTTGCTTAGGTGGTGATGAACAAACTTTAATAAATGTAACACACTTTGCTTTGTATTTGTGCTACATAAATACAAAGAACTGGCAGGAAGACAACAAGAAGAACCACAAGTACAGCCATCAGTCCCTGCAGACAGCTAGGCAACCCTCAAACACAATACTGAAAAATCCCCTCCAAGAGGAACCAAGTAAGACAGACAGACCAGCAACTGTTTCAGGGGTGTTCCAGCAAGCAATGGAACACGGCTGTTCCCTTTCCCTTACTTGTTTTTGGGGGAAAAAACTCCCACCATGACCAGTACATCAAGCACAAGCTGCAGGGCACACACCAGCACAAACCCAGGTAGCTCTTGCACCTGCAAGAACCTGTTTTGAAAGCAAAAGCAAGCAACAGCAGCAAAAGGCAGAGGGAATAAAAGACTTTTAGAGAACTCCATGCTCCTCTTAAGGTTGCCTTCCCCAACAACTGGGACCTTCCAGATGCATTGGACTACAACTCCCAGTAAGCACAGAGAAGCTGCATTTCAGTGTATGCACTGATTAATATTACGACATTACATTTATATCCCACCTCCTTTCCTCCAGTGAGAAATCCAAGGCAGCTGACATAGTCCATGGTCCTCCATTCCATTTCCCTCTTATTACAGCCTTGTGAGGTCAGTCACAGTGAGCTTTATGGCTGAGCGGGGACTAGAACCCAGATCTGCTCGGTCCCCAGTCCAGCACATGCAGTGCCACACGACAATGACTCACACTGGGTTAGACTTCGGCTGGAGAAGCGAGTGCCACAGTCCTTCCCAAGCTGAGAACCCAAACCAAATCTACCCCACATGGTAGTTGTAGTGCAGAGAATGAGATGCCCCCACATACACTGCTCTGAGAGCACAGAAGGAAAAGTGGATACGAATGCTTAGTAAGAATAATCACAATTGCCTTTATCCAATTAAATGAATCCTGGAGAAGGTTGGAATGGGTGTTAGCCATTTAATGAACCACTCGCAAAGGCAGGGGGTCAGGGGTGAGTGGCTGATCCGTTCTCAGGCGCAAGAATGCTGCTCTTGCCGCTCAGCTGATCCCCCCACTCCAATCTGAAGGGCTTTCTCTTGAGCAGGACAAAGCTGGGCTAGGGAGGATGCACCCTGCCGAGCCCAGGCCCTGCTTCCTCGCTTCTGCTGGAGGGAAAGCGGCTCAGGCTGGAGCAGGCAAGGGGACAGATGGGCTGGGACTCACTAAGGCCGAGCATCCCTGCCTAGCCCAGGCTCTTCCTTCTCCATTCTCCCTAGCAAGAGTAAAGAAGCAGGCAAGCTTTCTCCTCGCACCTCACTCCTGCTTGGGAGACCCTGCTCTGGTGGTTGATGCAACACAAAAATCCATCATGGCTGGAAGAAACCCCAGAACGGACCGCTATGCTTTATCATGGCTGATACCACAGTCAGTTATCACGGTCAATCTGGACAACCCAACAAGCAACTGCGGTTTTTAACAATGGTTTCCACTGTCACCTCCAAAGATAGGGATCCTTTTTGCCCACAAGAGTGTCTCTGAGACTGCACTTCCGATCTACATCTTCATAATAGTATTTGCCATAAAAATGATAAATTTGCTTTCAAATCTGTTGCCTGGTTAAGCTAGGGCACCATTTCAGTCACTTCAAATACTTTATACACTGATTCCAATTAACTGACTTAGAGCACAATCCTGAGCCCCCAAACATTCCTGGGGGAGGGATGGGCACCGGAGAGGTTGGAGTCCCCACTGTGGCCTTGGAGAAACACTCTGAGGTTGGAGAGTCCTCCCTCTGCCCTTGCAGCTGGCACAGTTCATTCTTTGCTGGCTGGGCTCCAAAGGTGGAATATTGTCTTTGGAGGTGGAGCAGGGAGTGGTATTAGGGGAAAAGCAAGGCACTGCCATCGTCTGAGGAGGGTGAAACAGCCCTTAAGCATGAGAATTCACTAGCCAGGCTTCTTTTAGGCGCGAAGGGTTGCAGCTAGCAAGAAGGACTGGAGAAGGCAGTCTTGGCTCATCTTACCACGTGTATCAAGGCGAGCAGCAGAACCCGACTCAGATCTATTTACTCTTCATCTATTAAACCTTCTCTGCCCTAGAAGGAGCATCTCAGAAAAGGGGGAGAGGTAGAAAAAGGAATCGGGAAAGAAATAAAATGAAACAGAACAGAACAAAACATGGGCGTGTTCTGGCAACCATAGAACAGAAGAATAACGACAAGCAATTTTTGAAAGGAGAAGGTTTTTGCAAAGACTCACAAAAAACGAAATGGAAAAGATAAGATCTAAGCACCACCTTACCTCTTCCCTCGCCCTCATGGGCTTACATGCAAGCACCACAAAGATGACTCCAAAAATAATTCCTAGGCCCAGGATAATAAAGGGAACACTGGTGACCATGGAGCTTTCAAAAATAGCATTCTTCAGTTTCTCCACAGATGCTTTATCCAGCAGGAAACTCTGAAGGAGCAAGGCAGGGTGCAGGGTAGGAAGGAAACACAGGTTCATTCGCTATTCCGATAAAATATAACTTGTGTTACTCCAAGATGCTGCAATTCCATGTCTTCCCTTCTTAATATTTGTTGCAGTTAAGACAGAGGTGGAGGAAGTGACAGGAACACTCAGGAGGGTTGTCAAGCGAAAGCCTTCATATATTGCCCATAGCTGCACACAAGAGTTTGTACTACAAAGCTTCGATCTTGCATTAAATCAAGAAATTCTGATTTCCTCCAACTCAGTCTTTCCCCAGAACATACTCGTGTTCAGAAAGCCAGTCACTTCAAGAGATAATGTGGCTGCAGCAGGGGAGCAACCTTAGTATTTTCTTCCTATGAATTATTCCACTCACAATTTATAATATATGTATATATAATATGGGTATTTTACTGTATACAGTTGGCCAAAATACTTCTGAAAATTCTTAATATTGAGGAAGTGTTCTTGTAATATCCAGTTTCATAGCATTTTTAAATATATGTGAATTATATAAATCCTGGAGAATACTGTTCAGAATCCAAATGAACACACAATTTTATTTTATATTGTGTGTCTTATATTATTATTATTATTCTATATGTATATTTTAATTTATGTGGTTTTATTTATTGTTGTAAGCCGCCCCGAGGCTTTGGCGAATGGGGCGGCATAAAAATGTTTAAATAAATAAATAAATAAATAAATAAATAAATAAATAAATAAATAAATAAAATGCTGATACACCAGGACCGATGCTTGATTGGAAGCTGCTATGTTGAATATGCTGTACATACCTTGGAGTGGATTGATGCTTGAGTGATGCCTTCGATTAGGGATGTGTGCGGAATCTATGCAGAAGTGAGAATCCATCGGATTCCCTGGGCTTGGCTCTGGGACACTGGTCCACTTTGCAGCTGCCCGGAGTCCGAGTTCTTGCTGCCATGTAGAGGCTGCTGAGCCCCACAGGCTGTGCAAGCAGCACCGCTCTTGCGCACCAGGAGCAGCTGCTGGTTGCGAGGGGCTTGCATGGAAGCAGCTGCTCCACAACCACCGAGCAAGCTGCATCCTGTTCTGCACACGGCAGCTGCCTTTCGGGCAGATGTGGGGGAAGCCGGTCGGTTGTGCCACTGGGCATCTGCAGGCATTTGTGGACTTCCTCTCAGCTCGGCTTGCTTTGGAGGACCAGGCCAAGCACAAGAGGAGGCCCATGAATTCCGGTGGGGTTTCTGCCAACCTGACCTTCAATACGACGAACGTGCTTGGAAGAGACTTAAGAATCCAGATGCATTTGAGCACATTGCAAATTTCTCAGCACCCCTAGAATCTACCTTCACACTGCAGAGCCAAAGGGATCCACCATCTCCATCAGCCATCAGTAAGGAGACCAAGGATCATCCTGGAGGCTCCCTGACTCTTGAGGAGAACTTCACAGCGAGGGGAAGGCCAGGCAGGCCCCGACCATCGGCCAGAGGTTCCAATGCGTGGCCTCCCTCTTTTGTCCCCACCCCCCCTTTTCTGCATTGTGTCCACTAGGTTGTGAGCCTCAAGACAGGGATCGTTTTAACTTTAAATTGCTGCACACTGTTTGGAACCTGTCAGATGTTTTATAAGCTGCTCTTGCGATTGTTATTACTAGTAATACATGGTAACTGTTATTATTTATTTATTTTATTAGAGATCTGTTTCTTTCTCCAGTCATTCTAAATGTGTATCTATTAGTAATGGAAGTGTTTTACAAACACTTACCTCATTTATATACATCACAGGGTAAAACATCGTCTTGATGTTGCCTGTTTGGCTGCAAGAGGATGCAAAATAAATTAAAAGAACTGATCTTTTGCAGGGATTTCACTTGAGAGATGAACAGCAAATATGTTTGTTTATTTATTTACTATATTTTTGTAGGACAGTCTAGTTGCATTGTTCTCTGGGCCTCTCCCAGAAAATGAAAATAAAAATACAGACTCATCCATAACAGCAGAAACATTTCCAGCAAGCAGAAAATTACAACAGATGGTTCAAAAATACACCCTCAAATACAGTATTCAGGCAGTGGTGCAGAAGACCAAAATCCCATTTTTGTCGTAAGCACAGAATACCTGGGAGAATATTTTAAAAATGTTGCCTGTTGCCAAAAGAGGGCGCCAAGTGAGCATGTCTGTGGAGCCTCCTCTGGCAAGGCCCTGTCCCTGGCAGCTCTCTGTTTCATTTCACTTGGCAGGGCCCACCCCTAGAAAAGGGCCCCCGACATTTGGGAAGGCATGTATGGGAGAAGCCAACCTTTGCAGGCACCTGCTCCTGGGTGCAACTAGTATTTTCAGCTGGATCCAGAGCCAGGACCCAGTACAGGAAGCAGATTAATCACTGCCATGATATGCCATCAAGGGCTTTTCACAGAATCATCATCTTTTTGGTGACTGCATGAGAACCCACCCTCAAAAGCTGAGTCTGGGTTGTCCTTGGACTATGGGTTGTTGCCGAAACCTGGCTTATTACTTTTGTCTGGACCCAGCTGTGCTAACAAGCCATGGTCTGCTAACCAAAACAAGCCATAAAAAGAGCACATGGTTTGTTGTTGGGCTGTGAACTGTGGGTGTTATCTCAGCAAGGTTCAGACAACACAATAACCCATGTTTCAACAACAGCCACCTACAGTTCGACAGCAACAACCCACATGCAACTTGTACTCAGGCTGCCTCCGTGCTTCTCTTGCCCTGCAAAACTTGGACATCGGATCTTCGAGTGTGAGGTGTAGGGTTGGGATGACCCCTTTTGGAAACCATCCCTCCAGAATCTGAGGACTGAGTACCTCCACCTCCCACCCCCCACAGAAGGGAGGGTTGCAGGGATCCTCCCTGGATGGTACTGCCCAGGTGCAACTTCATGCAGGTTTAACTAGGAAAAAGGCAAGCAATTCCCAGCCTTCCCCTGCTAGCATGAAATCAGTGGTGCTTAATTCTGAGTAGACATGCACAGAGAGATGCACACTGGATAAGCTGCAAACTAACTTTCCTGTTCAAACAGCTTTTAATTTACTTTACATTTACACTATTTTATTTCCCCCTTTTTATCTATTTATTATTTATTAACCACTCCTTGTTAAAAGGAAATAACAATTAGAATATAAATAGCCACAGAATACTTACATAAAATCTGGAAGTTTCCTGACATAAACATTGATCTGCATGCGCTTGGCTGCCCGTAACAGCACGCCTGTCATCTGCAGAGAAAAGGACATTTAAGTTTTTAAAACTGTTTACTGGCATACATTTCTTTTAGCACTAGCTGTCTTACAAATTCACTACGGATTTACTCTTGGGAGGATAAGAAACTCAAACTGGAAGACTAGGGGAGAGACGCAGGCTGTGTGGACTCAACAAAGGTGATCAACAAAGATGACAAAGAACAGAGGAATGCAAAAAGGAAAAACAGCAGCAAAGCAGGCCGTTCTTATTCTTTGTCATAAGCCCCAATGACAGCAGTCAAAGGAGCGGAGCAGTCTGTCCAGCAAGAATGCAGCATGGGGTTGTAGACTTGTTTTCTTGTATCCCTTTCTCAACTTCTGGTTTGCAAGAAGCATGGTTGGCCAGGATGCCTACATCTGGCCAACTCTGTTTTTCCCGAGCCAACATCTGCCTCCCCACAGAATGAGAAATCGTGGCTTGAAAGGGAGCTTGAACTCTGGTTTCGAGGCAAACAGCGGTTTAATGAGTTCAAGACGGGTGGCCACATTAGTCTGTTGCTGCAGAAGCAAAGAGCACTGTGACGAATAAAGACTTATAATCTTATTCTGGCAAAAGCTTTTGGGAACAGGGGCTCCCCAGCAGCCACAGTTTGCAAAGTCAGTACTACTGTGAACAAGTGGGAAAGGTGTGTGTGACGAGGGGAGGCGGTGGCAGAAGGGGGCCAAGGTACGGAGGAGCTCAGCAGAGGAAATTCCTGACAGCCACATCGTAACCACCGAATGGAATGTCTGTGAAATAAACAGCTCCGAGGAACAGAAACACAGAGTCGTATACGTACTGGGTTAATGTCCAGGAACAGCTCATGATCCTTCTTATTTGGATGCATGCCGTCAATGTCCTTGACATACGCCTCATCGGACTGGTAGAAGTGTGGCGGGGATAAAAATATGGGTGCACCTGCATCGAAGGAGACGAGACACGCAAGGGGATGGGAAGGGAAGAGGGGCATGAATTGAGCGGGCTTTCTGCTTAAATGGAACAAGAAAGGTCTCGTGTCACCACCGTAATTCAGAAGTACCTCCCACACATAAAACCAGAAGTTAGTTTCATCCCATGAACACAATGTCTTGCAATCTAAGTGTAATTGATCAACTGATTAAACAGTTCGATGACTAATTAAATCTGTAATGAAGTGCCTGATCCTGCCTAATCTTGGAAGCTAAGCAGGGTCAGGCCTGGGCAGAAGTGGGATGGGTGACTTGAGTGTATGATTCTATGATTATTGCTGTCAACTGCCTAGAGAGCTTTGGCTATGGGCAGTATAAAAATGTAATAATAATAATAATAATAAATAATGGATAATTTTTGTACAGCATATCATCTCCTTAACAGCCCATAAAACAGGTGTGTCATTATCCCCATATTTGAAAATGTGGGGGGAAACCCGAAACCTGAGGCCTAAGCCTAAGTCTAACCCAAGGAGTTCAAGGCAAAGGAGTTCAGTTACATGCAAAGTTTGCAGTTTTCTGGGAACAAAGAAACAACGCAAAAAAAGGGCGGTGATCCTGTGGTGGTCCCTCCAAAGTACTATCTGGGCATCCATGGAGGGGCAATCACTGGTGAGGAAAGACAGGGGCAGCTTGGTCAAGGCTGTGGAAACCGGCAGGGGTTCTGCCGCTCTATCTAAGATGCCCTGTGGCCGATTCCAGCAACCCACCATAAAATTGCTCTCGTGGGCTCAACTGACACAACAACTCATTGTGCATGATAACCACTGAATAAGCCATGAGCTGCCGGGGTTGCTTGTTCTCCAAAAGCAAGCAGCTCTGTGGACACCAGCCCATGGTTGGACAAGGCGGTGACCCATTGCGGAGAGGGGCCCATGAGGGGTCCTCAGATTGCGCAGCTCCAGCCCCGAGTTTGCAATTAGCATTTTGCCACCTTCTCTCACCTGGCACGTTCCAAGCGTGTTGGATGCCCTGGGTATAATCCAACATGTCGGAGTGCGGGGCACGTTGGGGCAGGGTAGCATCGGGTATGCTAGCAGCCCTGCCCCCCGGGAAACCCCTTGACATTCCACCCAACAAGTCTGAATAGCAATGGCACACAGACAGGCCTTCTTGGTGGCCACGCCATCATTCTGCAACTCTCTTCCCCCAGAAATGAGCCGGAGGCAAAGTCAGCGGATCCTCCGGAAGCGACCTCAACCCCCAGCATTTGGGGAAGCATTTTGCAAGAGGTCGGTACTCCAGGAACACCGGGCTTTGTTCATCTGATCTGAAATGCTGCCGCCCTTAACTAACCCTTGGCGGCAATGTGCATCGGGGTCCAAACGTCAACGAACCCCTAAGGTGATGCTGGAAGTTGTTCTTTCTGGCGCATCATGTTGGCTGGGTGCTTGTAAAGTCTTTACATGCCACGAGCTGCTTTGCAGTCACGTACCTTGCTTGCAGACACTGACGTTCAGGACCCCTGCGCCAAAGCAGTTTCCTGCTGGCACACAAAACCCAGCATTGTCTGGATTAACAGAGGCATTGGCAAAGATCTTCTTGGGAGGCACAAACCGGTAGGCTGAGATCCCCTCGACCATCACATAACTATCGAAGGTTAAGTACAAAGACCTGGAAGGGGCAGAAAGAACGCTTGGTCGGCCATCATGGGGTTTTATTCAAGCACAATGACTGCATGAGAACCAACCCTCAAAAGCTGAGTGTGGGTTGTCCTTGGACTATGGGTTGTTGCCAAAACCTGGCTGATTACTTTTGTCTGGACCCAGCTGTGCTAACAAGCCATGGTCTGCTAACCAAAACAAGCCATAAAAAGAGCACATGGTCTTTGTTGGACTGTGAACTGTGGGCTGTTCACCACGATCTGTTATCTCAGCTGGGTTCAGGCAACACAATACCCCATGTTCAACCCCTATCTACAGTTCAAGAGCAACAACCCACATGCAACCCATACTCAGTCCTCCAGTATGGGTCCTTGTGTTGTCTGATATTCACTTACATGCACACTTGAGGGTCAGAGTATTAGTAGCTAAGGGTATCGGATTAAGATTGAGGAAACCCAGGTTCAAATCCCCATTCAGCCATGGAGTTCACTAATGGCCTTGGGCCAGACATTATCTTTCAGCCTAGCCTACCTTACCTTCCCTGTTTTCTCATAACTATCTCACGCTTGGATCTCTCATTACTATCACCCCGCTGCTCCTCCTCAGAACTGTCTGAGTTTTCCATGTTGGCTTTCTCCTCCCTTTTCCCTTCTCCTTGGCTTTTCATGCTTTATTTGCCTTCCCCTTCTTCAGCTGTATCAGAATCTATTCTTACACCTCCTCAGGGCTCCTTTGCAAAACAAGTGGACTTAATCTTCCCATAAGGGATACCTACACTTATTGACTGATTC
Source organism: Varanus komodoensis (assembly GCF_004798865.1). NCBI lineage: Eukaryota > Metazoa > Chordata > Lepidosauria > Squamata > Varanidae > Varanus > Varanus komodoensis. The sequence goes on from NW_025335568.1 coordinate 8,291,746, forward strand.
AGAAGAAGGGAATCCTAATGGATTTCATTTCTGAAATAGGTTAAAAAAAGTTACAAAGATGCTGTGGGCAAAAACTACCCCTGGGTTTCCCTTCTGCCTCAGCTGTTTGACTTAAAAATAGATTTAGCATTTCGAATAGGATTTGTAGAATTAGAATCAAACTGAAGATATGAATTCAGTTCCATTCAAAGGTCTGAATAGAACTGAAAGACCTGAGACTGTTCTGCAACTGTCTGGAAATCGTAAGCTCATCTCTTGACCAACTCCCTTGCATCAGAGCTAGTGACTCATGCGGAGAGGAGGTGATGGTGCAGGCCACGCACTGTATGGGTTCCTGGCTGAACAGATGCCGGCTCTGAGACTGAGTGGGCAATTTGTCCATGATGTACAGGATCTCCAGAGAGATCTACCAATAAGATGATTCAACAGAAAAGGAATCCCTGTTCCAGGAAACATTGGTTTGGTGCCAGATAGAAAAATGTGCTAGCAAAGACAAGCAACAGTGGAAGTCCGTCATGCCTCACCATGGCAATTATAGAGTTCACACAAAGATTATAATGGGTTTGATTGCTCATTGGCTTTGTAGGATTTGTAGAATTAGAATCAAACTGAAGATTTGAATTCAGGATGGGTCAAAAAGTATGGTTCAGATTTTTGAATAAGGGGAGCAAAACAAAAGGGATCCTTAAAGCTACCTGGAGGAATTGGTCTCATGCTTTAATTGTCCTGACCTGGAAAACAGGTAAGGCTAATTCAGGACTGGGTTGTCTCGTCTGGGTCTTTAATAGACTAATTGAAAGGTATCCTTGCAGATTAGCCAGGCCAAGTGTTGGCCTAACTATTCAGAACAGATCTGCCACTTGCTTCAGTCTGTACAAAAAAGCAGAGAGTGGGCGCATTCGAAGCTACTCTACAGGTTTTGACAGTGCACTACGAAATGTTGCATCTGGTCAGGGAACATCTTGGGCTTGTAACAAGTGATTTCGTAAGCCTTCCTAGGGCACCCCCTTCTCTCTTAATTTGGCTTATCCATACTACAGCATTACCACACAGCCGTACACCTTTTCCCATTAACGAACATGCCCCAAACGGCAGCCTCTGTGAAGTCCACAGGAGGGAATGGACTGTACAAAAGGGAACTGAGATGATGATGATGATGATGATGATGATGATTATCATAGCATTTTATTATGATGCATGATTCTGTCCTGAACCGTCCCAGCAAATGGCAAATAAAAGTGGTTAATCTTGTGGTGGCAACTCTTCAAGTGGGGAAAAATAACAAGAGGGAGGCATAGCCAGATCCTTTATATTAAGTAGCTCTTGTCCCAATGCATGAGAAGTTTATACAGGCAGTCCCTGAGTTATGAACATCCAAGTTACAAGCAACCCATGCTTACAAATGCACTGTAATAAAGTAACTTTTAAAAATTACTGTGGAAAATCGTCATTACCATAGAGAGAGAGGAAGCGAAAGGGGAGAGAGGGAGGACTCCAAAGCTTGCCTTCCTGCCCTTCTCATCCAGAGAGGGAAATCTCTCTGGCATTTCCTTGGTGCAAAGAGAAGGAACTAAAGAGTTTGGGAGAGGAGGGTGGAGCGATAGTCAGTTTTTCCACTTTCACAAGGGCCCGGTGTCCCTAGCGCCTGTAATTGTGAAGGGCTGAGTAGACAGAATCCAACTTACACACAAATTCAACTTAAAGACAAATTTCTGTTTTCTCAGGAACGGAACTCATTAGTAACCCAGGGACTGCCTGTAGAGGTGTTTGGGTAAAAGAAAAGACTTGGCCCACTGCAGAATTTTCTTCAAAGACAAAGCTCAGTTGTCCAAAACACAACATTAGCACCAATTATGAAGGATGCAACCTGCACAACAACACAGGATATACCTTCAAAGAGACAGCAAAGAAGATGAGTCTAGCCCAAGGGTCGGCAACCTTTAACACTCAAAGAGCCATTTGGATCCGTTTCCCCCACAAAAAATAAAACACCGGGAGCCGCAAAACCCTTTTGACATCTAAAATGAAGATAACACTGCATATAATGTTTTTTACCTTAATACTATGTATATCTTCATTATGATTTAGCTGCAGCTCTTGTTCAGTCACTAAAAACTGTTATTTTTAATCTTACATTGTAAACTAGTAGGACTCCTTTCATATATTTTGAATAGGAGAACAACTTCCTGAAGAGTCAAAGTCAGTGCTAAAGGGCTGCATGCATTAAACAGCAAACCCCATAAGTTCATCAGCAGTAAAAGCAAATGAATCTACCCACATATCATTAAATGTTTGGTTTTCTTCAGAAACTTTTCTTTGATTTATCCATGGTTGGCCTACGGGGGGGTGGGGGGGGGAAGAGCTCAGTAAATCGGCAAGGGTCCGCAGATCGGGGGCTGTGCCGGAGGAGATATAGGTGCGTTTAGTGACTGATCAGCAGATAAACAGTCAAGTGCTGTGAATTGTGACAGGTCCCAAGCACAGCTTTTAACATTCAGATGAAGGAGATTACATTGAGACAAAGAGAATCCTTTCAGCAGGATTTCATGTAACATGAGAGCCTGCAGGAAGCTTGTTTAGCAGAGGAGTGTAGCTATTTCCTTAACTAGCTGATTTACTTAACTAGCCAGCATTCCTGAGTGGAGCTTTGAGCAGATCAGCGGCTGTGCCGGCATGATGGAGCCGCAGCAGAGGCGTTCAAGAGCCACATGCGGCTCCGGAGCCGTGGGTTGCCGACCCCTGGCCTAGGCAGTCCGACACAATGCATGGAACACTGCAAACGCATTCCTCAGTGGTACATGCTGCTGCGTGGACTGATGCTTTCCAAAATGCAAGGAGAAGTGCCTGACTCACCTGCAGAAATCTGAGGAAAAGACGTAGATTTTCTCATCTTTGTCAATCAGGGGGTGGAAAGTAGACCCATCTGTTCCATTGATCATGTTACACGTTGGTGATGTCCACCAGTGCAGTGAGCTGCCAGGAAAGGAGTTGAGGGAGAGGAGAAAGAGTAAGCATTTCTGAGGGAGTAGAAAACACCTACTTCCTGTGGCCTCATAGGAAACTGATTAGAGTCAATTTTCCCAAGGGATCACTCTCTTCCCCGTTCCCATCACAGTTCCAAGTTGTGTCCAGATGGACTTGAGGACAAAAGACACATGACATTTAATATGCAGCCTGCTGCTCTGTCTCTGACGGTTCATTAGCTAATTAGAGGCACTGAAGTTTGCACAGACTGGGAAGAAGGTTACTGTTTCCCATCCCAGCAGCAACCCCCATCAAACATCTCTCCATGAGGCTGTTGAGGACATGGGAGGAGACCCCCACAGGTACCAATTAGGCACCTTTGAAACAGGAGGGGTTTTCCAAACCTGAAGCCTGTCTTAGGAAATGCAGACTCTGACACAATCTTAACACAGAAAAGAAAAAAAGAGCATTACTCATCCCCTTTCCATTCAACAATCCTTGTGAAGTCCAAGTAGTTCTTTGTCCCGCTGAGAACGACGTACTCGCCATCGTCGGTCCCATTATCCTAGGAAAGGAAACACAAAGAGAAGAGAGTTGGCTTCCTCGGTGCTTTGCACGTGGCTCCTGCAGTTGATGGAATGAAGTGGGAGACACGACCCTCGGGATGCTTCAGCTTGTTACTCCGCCAGCTCACAAAGAGGAGCGCCCCGTTGTTGTTCCAAGGGCGTTGGCAGGAGGGAAGCTGAAAAACCTGACAAACAGGACAGCCAACCCCACCTGGCCTGCTGTCAAATGCTAGGGTCAGCCGAACGCAGGGCGGAAAGCAAAAGCCTGAAGTGCCACCAAAGTGAAACACTGCTTGCCCAAGAAGGGCTTTTACAGACAGCAAACAGATCTCGATCTAATGCTGAAGCAACTCACACCTGGCTCTTACGAGACTAGCTAGGCTAGGCGTCCTCCTAATCCTGCAGGCAGCAACAGGGTGAAGCAAAATCAGGGTGGGGAGGAAGCCGTGCTGCACTCCGTATAGTTGAACGGTGAAGTACGAGCCGTGCAAATGACCGGTGCAGTTGTGGGTTATGACACTGTATGGACCCAGGGGAAAGAACCTGGGTTGGGTGGACCATGGATCTAAGTCAACAGGAGGCAGCTCTTCTGTTTCCTGCTCATTAGACCATGAAGGCAAGACCGACCCAAAGCTTACCTTTTTAAAATATCCAAATTCTGGGTCAATGCTCTGATTGAATCTGTGCATCGCACTGAGAAATTTGTCCGTGTAACCCCACAAGAGCTGATGTACTGAGTGCATCGTGAACATGTCTTCTTGGTATAAGAGCAGCAAAAGTTCTGTAGGTAAGTGCATGACAGTCGCGGTAGTGAGGTCCATCGCAGTCTGATAAAAAGAAGAAAATAAATTAGAACATTCTAGTATAAATTCTAAACATCCTCAACATGAAATATTGACTCTAGGTTGTCTATCATCATTGGAAGTGCCTCTTCAAGCTACGGAGGCGTTTTTGACTGACAATGGCAGAGACACAGTGAAGGTGTGTGCTTTAACATTTTCCCACTCACACACACAGCCCAGGTTCCCCAATAATGGCAGACTGAATCCATGACTTCAACGGCATCAGCATGCCAAGATTTTATGGTCTAAACAAGGGGCGGGCAACTTCTTTGTGACCAAGGGCTGCATGTGGGAATGAGCAGAGCCTGGTTTAGCACTGGGCACAGCTGGGGTAGCATAAACCCGTTCCCTTCAGCCCCATTCACACACTCCTGGCCAGGACCGGTAGGGGTCCAGGGGCCTCCAAGAGCTGCCTGCAGCCACCCGTGCTAAAACAGGTTTCAAAAACAACCGAAATAAGGAAAGGTGAAAAACAGTGGCAATGCAAGATCTGAAAAGCACTGACCCATTTTTAAAAAGCGAACCAATAAAAAGACTGGAATAAGAATGGAGTCTTTACACGGCACCAACGAGACCACAGCTGAGGCACCTGCTGAGCCTCTCTGGAGATGATATTCCACAACAAGGTGCCAACACTGAGGAGTCCTTGAGCCACAGCAAAAAAAACAAGAACCCTTTTTAATTATAGAATTTCTGTATTTCCTTTCTATGTGTAGAAGATACTATCAGCCAAAACAGCACTGCATTCAGTGCTTTCCTCATGGAAAGAGTGCAGGCATCCAGATGTTAGGAGCAAATTTCCAAAGCTGTGTTGTCAGAGCACTGCGAAGAGAGGGAAGGACTGCAACCAAAGGTGATCACTGCTAACCACGTACACAGTCAGCCACCTGGAGGTGGCACCTTCATCTCAATGTCTCCAGGCACCATGCTGCACCACATGGTTTCCATCGAAGTTGGCAGAAAGCAGCTGCTCCAATCAGTTTGGGGAAGGCCGGGTTTGTGTGGCAGCTGACCAAACAAGCCATGGAGTCCATGGCTCATGTGTTCCTCTTCTCCTGCTCCCTCCTCGCATCTCAAATGGCTTTGCAGGGCTGCAGTCCTAGCATGCTGCGGGGGGGGGGGGGGGGATCATTCCTTCCCACTGACCCTGAGCTTGGCAAAGCAACCTATGGTCCTTTGCTCACGCGTAACCCCAACCAACAGTCCCCAATTGAAGAACAAACTGTGGATTCCCTTTAGGTATCTTTGTGGTTAACAAACCATTGCAGGTTGTGCAGCAGAGCTGTCCAAAATTCAGCAACCCACGAGGGGCCTAAACCAGAGGTTTTCAACCACCAGGCCACGGACAGGCACTGGTCTGTGGGAGATTTCCCGCTGGTCCGTGCAGGGGCCGCATCCTGCTGGCCACAGACCGGCACAGGGGCCGGCTGTGCTCCACCACCTCTTCCTCGGTTGGTGTCACATTCACAGGGAGGTGCACCGGGGCTGCTGGGCGGGGGGGCGGGGGAGGAGGGGAGAGATGGCTTGGTGGGAGCCACACTGTGCCAATTTCGGTATTTCGTTCTTTTCTTGGCTTTTTTTGGGCTCAGTTTCCAGTTGTTTTGGAGAATTTTCATTTTTTGGCATCGTGTTGGAAACTAATGCACAGAGTACTGTATTATGTGTACAGCGCTTCTTGTTTCTGCCTCAGCGGTCCCCGAGGTGGTTTTCCTGTTTTTGCCGGGCCCAGTTGTGGAAAGGTTGAAAACCACCAGCCTAAACCATGGTTTAGCCTTATGTGCGAACCAGGCTGTCTAAGGTGACACCATCTGAGCCCGCCTCTCAAGCCTGTGGAACAGACTGCCTTTCTGCTTGGCCTCTGCTGCAAGCTGGTGGAGAACTCACCACGGCAGGGACATTCACAGTTCTGATCAGATCAACTTCTGGGTCCCCCACAGACATCTCTGGTTTAAAGAAGTAAGTTTTGGGGTTCAAAGATGACACTTTTGTACCGTTGTCTAAAATGTGAATGTCGACTCGGGGTCTGTCCTCCCTGCGATGGGGGCAGGGGGAGGGGAGGGGAGGGGGGAGAGAGAGAGAAAGAGAGAGAGAGATTTTAACTTGTCAGAACAGTTTTGAAACCTTAGACAGATAAAACTACCATAAAATCCTTGTGAAAGGATTTGTCAGGCAGCCCATTACAGACCTTAAGACAGGGACTAGTGAGCGGGCGCGTCTGAGGGCCGTGAGACGGACACTTGGGGTGCTGTAGCAATGTTGCCCACTGGGGCAGGCTCTGGAAATTAAGACATTCTGGCACCAGGTGGGGGTTACGGCCCTCTTGGCTCAGCTTACCTGGAGCTGAGAGGAGAGACTGAGGCACTCACACACGTCATGTGGCAACCACACAAATCTCTCCGAGCATCTGGAACGGCCTTACAGGCCCCAAGCAGCACACGCCCGATTCCTTCCTTTTGCCTCTCAACCCCCTTTGCAGTTTAAGGCTTCCTCGCCCAGCAGACCTGCAGCCTGTAAAGTATGGAGGCCACTGAGCTCACGTGGCCAAGGAAGCTTCAGTTACTATTATTATTACACTGCATTCATAGCCTGCCTTATCGCATAAATCATGTCTGATGGGGGATCAGCACAGCAGCTTCTCCTGCTTACAGCTTCGTTTCAGTTATTACATTCTGTACTGCCTGACAGCCAAAAAGCTCTGGATTCCTTACAAAGCATAGTGTAACCTAATATAAAAGCATATAATAAAAGCAATAATTGGAAAAGATACGGCAATATAATACATTCTCAAGAGGTAACAATTTTAACCGCTCAGCGCTAACAATAAACAGTATGTCCTAGGCCATGTTAAAAGTCCTGTCCTGGACTGTCACATTCCTTGGAGAAGAGGGAAGTCTCTGCCTTGGACTGAAAAGACTACAAGGTTGGTGTTAGGTGGGCCTCACAGGGGAGAGTGTTATTTATTTATTTATTTAAGCATTTCTATGGCGCCCCTTGCCGAAGCCTCGGGGCGGCTCACAACACAAAATAAAATACAATAAAATACAAAAATAACAATATAAAATTAACAATATAAAATAAATAACAATATAATACGATCAAGGGGCCACCACAGAGAAGACTCTCCTTTGCTGCACCCTCTCAGCCTTCCCTGCAGAAAGGCCTCAGATATTGATTGATACGTACAAGTGGATTTATACTGCAAGAGATACTCTGTTAGGTGTCACACTTTATGAGCATCTACCAGCAGTTCCATTAATCACAGCAGGGCACTTCAAACGTGCACATACGCACCCTTCTCAATAGCACAAGCAAATACACACCTGCATATGTGCATTCCCCCTGTACTACAGAAATGCACAAAGCCCGCTGCTTTCTTTCATCATTTTTAGCAAGAAAGCCAATACATAAATAAATCTATTTTCAAAACAAAGTTCTTTTCAGTGTTACATCTGTGCAGTATATATATTTAAATACAGAGTAAACTGGCATGAATTGCCACATTTCCTTTCTCAACAGGTAATCCATGCCTTTGACAAACTCTTACAAAAAAATCTATCCCAGGAATTATGCTGCAGTAGTCAAACCAGAAATGAGTTTCCAATCCTAGGCTGAGATATTTTATTACAACTATGCATTTCTTTTTGAGACAGAAATCAAATGAAGATACAATCTCATGTGTGTTTAGGCATAAAGAAGTCCTACATTTCCCAGAATTCCCCAGGCCATACAGCTGACTGTAAGACACTTTTTTCTGCCTACATATACGTAAGATTTGCCCTCAGTCTTCCATTCAGCAAAGCAGAAACCCCCTTTCTTTCTGCTGTAATTATTCAACCTCAGTCCAATAGATTTTTAGCAAATGGTCTGGGGGTGAAGCTACTGTGCACAATCTTATGGTCATTTCCTACGTGCATAAATATCTAGTTAAAATTCTGTGCAACCTTATAGGTAGAATAAACTAATCACAAGTGCAGGAAGAGGCTTCGGCAAGGGGCGGCATAGAAATGTTTTAATAAATAATAAATAAATAAGATGTACTGAATAGAAAAAATGTATCATTATGAGAACTTCATTTTTAAAAAGCATGCAAAGTTTCACCCCCTTAAGGTTTCCAAGTACAGCAGCACTGCTGGTGAAACATCAGATGCCAATTTCTGTGTGTGGGTTTCCATGTAGATGGGTGGAAGGCATTGCTGAGTATGGTTTTTAGTTATCAACCCACTTTGGTTCTGCAGACTGATCTTTCGTCATCTGCATAACTGGCAGAAGCACTTACACAAATCCAAGCAGATACATGGAAAACCTACTTTATGGAACACATACAGTTGAAAAACAGACTCTTCTTGGCAAAGAATACAGTTCTCTTTCATTTTCCTTTTAAATTGGCACATATGCAGAGTCCTGGCTACAGCCATAAAATCGGCTTGAAAAGCAAGGAAACCTGAGTATCTCACATTCTCTTTCCCTTCAAATTGGATGCACTGGGAGCTAATCATGTCTGGGTAAGCCAGAATGAGGAAGCAGGCAGGAACCCATAAAGGTTTTGAAATATCCAGCTAGGATTGCTGTGCTTAAAGGAGCAACAGGGGCGGGCTGGAAGACCTTGTCCTGGAACCTAATTCCATAAAACAAGCAGCTTGCCTGTGTGTGTGTGTGCGCGCAGGTGTGTGTACAAGCTGAACTGCTGCACCATCTGCAAAATCACACTTGGAATTCTGCAAGAAAGTCTTCAAATATATTTCAAGTGTGTAGCACTGCTAGGCAATCCCAGAAAAATCCTGGTAGGGCAGTTCAAGGCCCAAAGGCCAAGGCAGCGTTTTGCCGGCGCTTCACAGGTAGCTTAAGTTTGCACAAGCTAGGGTGAGAACTGGAGATGAACCCTCTCTGGTTCCTCAACCAAACTTCTTACAAAAGGTCTGCTTCCCTGTGAGAGCAGACTGTTTTCCTGCTTTGCCACCTTGTTGTCCCGGAAGAGGGGTTGGCTAGTATTTCCCAAAAAGCCTTCAGAGCAGAGGAAGTGGGAAAACTAGAAGATAGCAACTGAGTACCTTGTTCTTTCTTCCTGCTTTGGAAAGAGGAATTGACATGTTGCTTGCCCAAAGACCCCCTGGGCTTTGTGGGAAGCAGTTAGACCAGAGATAAGGGGAGTGAGGATTTTTCCTATTTTTGATCTATACTCTACATGGATATTCTAACTTCGTAATCAATGCACTCTATGTTCTTCTTTCACACAAGTGGTTCTGCTTCATCTTGAAAATCCCCCGTCTGAATCCCTGAGCGATTCAGCCCCCATGTACGGGTAGTATCATGAGGTCAGGGCCAATGTTGGCTAATCGAGAGGCCCATCTAGGTCAATGTTGGCTAATCTGATTGGCAACAGTTCTCCACTTTCCTAGCCATGCCATCCAAAGTTCTTTGAACTGGAGATGAAAAGGGTCGTAACCCAGGACCTCCCACAACACAGGTTAGAAAGCGAGTTGGCAGCAATTCCCTGTTCTCTGGGCCACAGTGAAAGAACCAATGTGCTACATATTTGCTGGGTCCCTTGTATTTATTTATGCACAAATAAACAAACAGATATTAGATTTCTAGCCTGCCTTTTTCCTTACAATGAACTCAAAGCAACTTGCATCACTGTCCTCTCCTGCTCTCAAGCCTATCCCCACTACAACAACCTTGTGAGGTAGGCTGGGCTGAGAGCCTGGCCCAGAGTCACCCAGTGGGCTCCAAGGCTGAGCAGGATCACCTGCATCCCAGTCCTGCGCTCTTACCCACCACACCACACCACACCAGCTCCCCTGCTACTCTCGGCACTGGCTGAAACTCACAGGGTGTATAAAACTGGATCCAACCTGAGAAGCTCCCGAACGGGGCCCACCACAGGACCTGGCACGCATGCAAATGACTGACAGTGTGATGCAGAAGCCCCCCGAGATGCCACCAGGTATTTCTTACACCGTGACTATGAGAGCATCCAGGTTATTGTGCTGTCCAAACACAACTGTGCTAATGAACCATAGCCCGATAACCACAAACAACCTATGAAGAGAACCCATGGTTTGTTGTTGGGTTGTGAACTGTGAGAGACTGACCATGATTTGCTATCTTGGCTAGCTTCAGGCAACACAACAACCCACATTTCCACAACAACCCACTCTTCAGTATGACCTGAACCAAGCCACAGTCAATCCCATAACCATTTGGACTAGAAACTTGCCTTGCACGCATCCTTATTCATTAACCTTTATTTTATGCCTTATTCCCCAGCTCCTTCCCCCACTTCTCGGAGCAAACAATGAGTCATCCTGGCCTCCTTGCACACCCCAGGAGCCTCCTTTTGGGATCCCAGCCGCCACCTCCCCGAGTATCCCATGCCCTGTTGCATGGTGAATTTGGAACACACAGCATTACCTGTAAGTGTATGGTCCAACTTCCCTTACCAAAGGAGGTTCGCCTTGAAGCACTTCTAGCGGATTCGTCAAATTAAAAAAGTAGAACTGCATATAGACTGGAGGCGGAGGATCCTTCCAGTCCTCAAAAAGCTCTGTGCCATTTTTTAACACTGCAGCCTAAAAAACAAACAGCAAAAACAGGAGTCATATACTTCTTGCAGAGACATGGAATTAAAAGTTGTACATCGGGAGAGAGACAATTAACATGTGCAACGGAACCAAGAAGTTTTTCTTGGAATCTGTCATATTAGGCAAGGGTCAGGGAAGAGACACTTCCGAAGTGTACACCAACAACTAGCATGAAGAAGAGGGGTTCCCTTCAAACCCTCACCCTGATATGCTGAAGGAAGGGTTGTTTTGCTCGAGGTTTGGGTGCCTATGAGGGAGCACTACACCTGTATCGCTTCTACAGCCGCGTTAATTTTTTCAGGTCAAATAAGAAAGACCCTAAGGCACCTCAAAAACTGGGAAATGTATTATGGAATGCAGTGGATGAAGTCTGTTTCGTCAAATTTGTTGTAGATCACATGCTGAATATGAGTCAACAGTGTGATGTTTGCCTGCAAAAAGGGCAAATGCTATTTTAGGCTCTGTTAACAGAACTATCACTTCCAAATCACATGAAGTACTAGTTCCCCCTTACTCAGCACTGGTCAGACCTCATCTGGAGTCTTGTACCCCAGTTCTGGACATCACCATTTAAGAAGCTGCAGACAAACTGCAAGGGATCCGAGGAGGGCAACAAGGAGGATCCAGGAACTGAAAACAAAGCCCTGTGAGGAGACATGGAAAGAACTGGGCAAGTTTAGCCTGGGGAAGAGAAAACTGAGGGGAGATATGAGCGCCCTCTACAAGTACTTGAAAGGCTGTCACAAGGAGGAAGGACAGAATCTCTTCTTGATCATTCCAGAGTGCAGAGCATGGAAAAATGGGCTCAGGTTGCAGAAATCCAGGTTCCGGCTGAACATCAGGAATAACTTCCTGACTGTCAGAGCAGTACGGCAAAGGAAACCATGGTGTAGGAAGCTTGTGGGCTCCCCCACACTGGAGGCACTCACAATGCAACTGGACGACCATCTGAGAGGCTGGTCTGAATTAGACTCCTGCAATGAGCAGGGGTTGGACCCAACGGCCCTCTGGCCCTTCCCAACTCTAATGTTCTGTGAGTCTTTGAAATGTATAAAACGATTCTGTGAAAGGTGACATAAAATGTAAATAAACATAGAGGAACCCTGGCCCTCTTTTTTCACCTTCGTACAATTCAGTGGGAAAGCTTGGGTTACAAGAGTAACGGGTCCTAGCCCACGGTCAGGATCCAGCAGGACTAGAATTGCACATCTTTGGCTGCAGTCTGCAGCCTCTACTGGAAAGTGGAAGCGTTCTCAACCCATGCAAGCAGGCCAGTGGCCCATGCCAGACAGTTAACGGCTATCTCAGTGGCTCCGTGTGATGGAGAGGTTTTTGGTTCTGGTTCCAACTCCTTGGCACAGCTTGCGGCTCCTAGCTCACCTCTGGAAGCTAGGCACAGCTCAGCCACCTTTGAAACCTGTGGGTGCGCAGAAATTTGAACCCACGTCTTGCTGGATCCAAGTCTGACAGTTTTATTCTGCATCACACATCTTAGAGCAGGAGGGAGCAAGGATGCAAAATCTCCTTCAGCTCAAGGGCCACACTCTGTTTCAGAGATGCTTTCCCATCATTCCAGGGATGGGCAGGCCTGAAGGCAAAAGGCTAAGACCAGAAAAAAAACAAACAATATCAGGATGGTTCAGCTTAAAGCTTTTGCTGCCAGAAACTGAACTTTAAGAGAGGCATTTCACAACCATTTACAATGGGAAAAAAATGCACATGGACTAGGAAGGGCTTGGGGAAAGGGGTCCCCTTTTTGGAGGGCCAGATGAAATCCCCAGGCCTGTTCCTGTACCCCAGTTCTGAGAGGCATCTGATAAAGTGGACTTCAGTTCACAAAAGCTTCTGCCAGAATGAATGCGCTGGTCTTTAGAACACCACAAGGCTCCTTTGTTTTTGCTGTAGTTGACTAACATAGCTGCGCTCTAGAAATTCAGAAAAACAAAGGCTTCTTTCCCAATAAAATGGAAGAGAAAACAGCAATTCCCTGCAGAAGCAGCAAACGTCTGTGGAAAGAAAGTGAAACTGGCACACTTCTGCAGGTAGCATCCGACACAAACACAAGGAATGCCTTAGATTCGCTGCTTGGTCCTCCACACAGTGAAAGCACACAATTCTAAGATAAAGAATATGGGTGTAAGGATCCACACTATAGATATGCCTTGCCATAAGAGGGGTGTGTCTGGTTGCTCAGATTTATCACCTTCCATCTGTATAAAACGAACCTTAATAGAAGAGCACTTCCCTTTCAAAGCAACTCACAAAGATGCCTGAACCTGAGCAGAAATCTAATGCAGCTACTGCCTTGTAAAGATACTTGTGGAAAGACCCTTTAATTTGCTTCCAGGAGTTTGCAATATTTATGATAAAAATCTGTAAGGATGGAAGCAAGGAGGTTCAGGTACACAGTCCAATGTATAGGGATAGATGAGAAATGAATGTTGACCTGCATAGGAATGCAAACTTGCCAAATTTGTATTTCCCAAACCTACACATATGCCAAAATACAGTTTTATGATGGAATTCATCTGTTACAGAATTTGTTGATGCAGTTTGCAATTTAAAACATGCACCTCTTTTGGAAATGTCAGAACTGAAACATATATACTATAGAAAAATATACACAAAAGCCTGTATGTTACATAAAATGTGAAGAAAAGCACCTTATTTTATGTGGAAATTGCTTGCAAAAATGCCTATCTTTAGAAAAGTATGTTCTGAGAAATGTGTACAAAAATGTGTTGCTTTTGAGAAATGCACATAAAAGTATTGTGTCAAGATTTTTTTTCTGAAAATTGCAATACGTATACAAAAATGGGGCAGAACAAGCTTAACAATAAAACTGGGAAAGTGAGTAAATTCCTGCTTGACACATTTGTCCATGGCTATACATGTTTACTCAGGTTACTTCCAGAATAGGAAGCAAACGTGTCTAAATGGTTTCCAAATAGGACTTTCTATGCCAAACAGGGGTTGTGGAGGGGCGGGTGTTCTAGGTAATACTACTGGGGCTGCTGTGAAAACCCTGCTCACCTGGGGGATGCAGAAACGACTCGGACAATTTGCACAACAGCTCTGCAGCACTCCTTCTGTTGCATAGTTTATACCTCTCTTGCTAGAGCCAAGAGCAATGAAGCAACTAGGAAAAGGGCTTGGTGCGGGTGGCGCAAAACTGGTTGATACAATCTGGTGTGTGCCTAGTCAGGTATATTCAGGTGGAGTGAGGGATAAACAAACATCTTGATGCCTCATTTAAATCCTCCACCAGTTGCTGGGTGGAGCTTTAGCTGTTGCCTGGAGTCTATCAGATGCGGCCCCAGTGACGCCCTAGAGCTATCTGAGTCACACTGTAACATTTACAACAGCTCTCTTGCTCTTGCTGGGACTTAGACTCCAGTGGTACAGCAGCTAAATCATGCGAGGGACCCAGAGAGCAAGATGGTCGAGTTTCCTTGGGCGAGTTTCAGTTGATATGCTCAGGGGCACTGGCAAAGTGCTTGGACAGGGCCACTTCTGTGCTGGACTCTTGCTCCTCTTGGCTTATGAAAACTAGCAGGGAGGGAACAGTTGGCTGCACCGGTGTGGTGACTATCTGCTTAGGGGAGGGAGTGTCCTGTGCCACGTGGAAGCACTGGTGGTGAAATCCTTTGCAAAGAACGAGCCCAGAAGTTCACGGCGAATTTAGGCTTGGGGCAAACCATCCTTTCCTAGGCAAGGTTCCCAGGTAGGTGGTGGCCAAACAGCTTCAGCATTTTTGGATGAAAATAACTGAGCCAGAGTTCAGACTGGGTTTTGGCATGGAAGCCGCTTTCATGGTTCCGTGTTGGAAGAGAGGTGAGACCATGACCCTGTTCTCCTGGAAAGCAGAAACCCTCAATATTGCAGCCATGCCCTGCTTTGGGACAGCGCAGCACAGCGGTTCTATTCCCTCTTGGATGGATGGCAGTGCTGGAGGCAGTGCTTGAGAATCTTGCTCAGCTTCATGGATTCTCTGGCTTGGGTTCTCCAGCAGTCAGGGTCATCCAGAACTTCAGAGTACTTTCCACAGCATGCAGATGGCACAGAGCCCCGGTTCTCCTTTCCGTCTTCATCAGGTGAGGCCATGAATATGTTAAATCAGTGCCCAGCTGCAGCAACAGACTAGATGAAGGCCAACAAGCTGAAACTCAATCCAGATGAGGCTGGGATGCTGTTAGTGGTGGTCCTTCTGACCGGAAGGAGTGTGCTTAACCTGTTCTGCACTCCCCTTGAAGAGGACGGTTCATAGCTTGGGGCTCCTGCTGGCACCAAGTGCCTTCTACCAGCTGTGGTGGATGGCTCAATTAGACCCCAATCTGTACAGAGACAACTTGGTTTCATTTATCTATCTGCTGGCAACTCCTAAGTTAGATTATCAGAATAGGGCTACATGGAGCTGCCCTTGGTGGCTGTTCCGAAGAAGTAGATTGTGAAAACATGGCAGCTTGCACTGGTTCTATATATGCATCCAAGCTCAAGTCAAGGTGCTGGTTTAAGCTTTTAGCCTTATACAGCTTGAGACTTTGATACTATTGAAAAATGCCACAGAGACTTTGGGCAAGGGAGGGCAAAGATACTTCCGCTTCTCTTTCTGCAAGCCATTTTGCTTCCCAAAGGCTGCCTGTCAACATAGTTCTATCCATATTTTATGATTACCCCTAGTGTCCACTTCTGAACTGTAAGCTACTCATAGGTTCTGGAGCACAAGCGATCACTGCAAGTGCTTGAAGACAGTGCTGAGGAGTTTCAGAGCCTTTGAGCATGTCCGGTGTGCCAGCAGGACTGATGGCTGGGGTGCAGCCATGCTGCTGTATATATCACGATGCAAGGCACATGCTGAATGTGTGCCACTGGTTCACCAATCCTCTCCACACGTGGCCGACATGTGGGCGTTGCAGCTGGCTCAGGTCCCGACTAGGAAGTGTTTGTGGTGTTTCCATGGTGCAAGAATGCTGCTCTTACTGGATTTTTTAAGCTGCACAACTATCGCGCCCCTTCTTGGAAACAGTCATGATGTGCTGAGCAGAAGTCAGATTTGCAAGATCTGGTTCTAAGGTCCACCAAGTGGAGCCAATGCAACCTGTCACAGAAACTACTCTTCAAGAATTAAGAAACGGGATGCCCCTGAGTAGATGCTGAGTTCTAGGACTCTCTGATCAGTATCAGAACCAAGCTCTTGCTTCTTTCCACACAAAGAGCTCCTCCTGGTTTTCTCTGCAAGTGTTCTTTTTTTAACAACCCAGTTCTGCAACTCTTTTTATTGCAAAGACCACCGGGAATCAGCAATCCTTGCTCCTCTACAGCAAATCACCCAGAAATCCATGAGTAGATCCCAATCTACCTCTTGTCCTCCACTGGAAAATGTCGTCCATTCAGCTGGCATAATTAGAGCCTAGGACGATACTGCTTAATCATCCAGAAGAAAAGGCCGATGTAAACAATGGATTCTAAGTCAGCTTTCCCACTGACACGTCTCCATGAATTACTCGACTGCTTGGCAGCAGTGCTCAGTTCACACATCTGTTCTCCTCCAAGGTTGGAGCTCTGTCCCCACTCTTGATGGAGGAGATCCAGTGCCCCTGCAAGGTTTCCTAGGGGTTACAGGACTGGTCTTTTGAAGCTCTTCTCTCCCTCCCTCTTTTTTCTTTCCTAAGACAGAGGTTTTCCATTTCCCCTCCCTGCTCCTTTTGTCTCGTGCTTATAAGATAATGAAAGAAAGACTTTCTTTCTTTTCCTTCTATTTTTGCACAGCACCCAGCCACTGTTGGGCAGTTTTGTAAATGATGGATTATTCTGATGATGGTGATGTGTCCAGGGCAGAACTGAAGCTGGAGCTGGATTCATCCCTCCACGGTTCATGCTCTTAACCTGAACCCCAACACTACAACAGAACTGCTCTAGACTATACCAGAAATACGTGAACAGAGTGCCTCTGAACATGTATCAGGTGCCTTTTCCTTGCTATCAAGTAACAGAGATGGTATTTAGCCTCCTACTTCACACACAGAAGTCCAATTCCTTGATAGAGACTATGAATAACCCATCCCAGACCAAACACCAGGGACGAAAACTTTCAACATGACCTGGCACTGTGTTAAAAACAGCACTGTTTGATGGACCGAGTTCACATATTTCCGTGGCAGTCATCAAGTATTGCATAATGGTGATAACCAAGTCAAGAGCGTGTTGCAAAACCAAGTATTACAGAGCTGAGTTTCTGCCTGGATTCCAGATTTGTCCCACATGTAGCACGTCCCGTCTTAAGAAGAGGGAGCTGCTATTCTGACCTGGACATTCCCAGTTACATTCTCACGTTTCGTGTTCAGGGCTGGGGTCACCCACAG
This sequence comes from Varanus komodoensis, assembly GCF_004798865.1. Lineage (NCBI taxonomy): Eukaryota > Metazoa > Chordata > Lepidosauria > Squamata > Varanidae > Varanus > Varanus komodoensis. Next base: position 8,309,061 of record NW_025335568.1, read on the forward strand.
GCACTGCAGGGGACCCACACACATCAGGGCTGCACTGACAGGAGTCCCCTGCCCCGGCTCCTCCCCTCCCCCACTGCAACCTGCTTGCTCACCTGCCTCCCACGCTGGTTCAGACCATGCGGCTCATGGGCGGTGGTGCAGGAATTGCCACTGCCTCCTTTCTCCCTGCCTGGCAAGCGCAAGCGGTGGCTAAGTGGAGAATGAGGAGGAGAATGGGCAGCATGTGGCAGTGGGTCGGCTCCCAGGGGGCACCCACGGAGGGTTTCCTGCCAAAAGGCCTTCCAAAATAGCGCTGGAGAAGGAAACAGAATGTAGCTACACAAATGGGCACGAACGCGCCCCTTGGGCTAGCTTGCTTCTTTCTCTTTCTTTTCCTCTTCTGCAGGAAACTTTTCCATGTTGGCAGTTCCCTGCTTGTGATCCACGCGAGAGCGCACGTGCAGCACAATCCTAGCACAGGTTTAATCAAAATCTATGTCCACTACGTTTCGTTGGGCGTATTCCCGTGCAGGCGCGCAGTCGGCACCGCCGCCTGCGCCCGAGGACAGCAAAGCAAACAGCGGAATTGCTTGGCCGGGGGGCGCGCCGTGTTACCTTCAAGGGGGGGTGCTGCAGAGATAAAATCTCCGGGACAAGAGCGGGAGAGGAGTCGGGGTTGTCCCCCTCCCAGCCCCGGCGTCTTCCCTACAGCATGGCGCAATTCCAAGAAGGCTCTGGACAGCTCGGGAGGGAGCCCTCGGGCGCTCCCGCATCGCCGCCCCCCCCCCCGACGGGAACGGGCGCGCGCGCGCCGGAGAGGCGCTCTCACCTGTTTGACTTGCGAATCCACGACTTTCTGCAGGACGTGCGCCACAAGCAGGGAAATGCTGGCGATGAGGAAGGTCATGGACAGCACGCCCAGCGCGCCCATGCAGAGTCTCCTCATGGCTGCGAGCGGGCGGGCAGCCGGCGGCTAGGCCGGGGCTCGGGCGCGCGCTGCCGGGGCCGCCGGGGAGATCTGCCTTGGAAGCCGCGCCGCGCCGCGCGCCCTCCTGCTGCAGTCGCCGCCTCCTCGCACCGACGCCGCCTGCAGGGCCGCGCCGGGCCGCGCCGGGCACCGCCGCCTCCCCGCTGCGAGGGGCGGAGGAAGGCGGCGCCTTTGTTCGGGTCGCGCGGCGCGGCTTCCGAGGCGGAGGACTCCCGTGCGCGGCCGCTCTGACGCGCGATGAGCTCAGCGCCTGGCGGGCGTTCGGCGGGGCGGGCGGAGCCGCTTCTTGCCGGCCCGAGCCGCCCCTGCGAGGGTTGCGACGGCCCCGCGCGGCCCTCCTCCCTGCGCGTGGAAACGGCTCGCTCGGCTTCCTGGCAAAAGTGGGCACCTGTGCGTTTGTGCACATTCAGAAAAGGTCGCGAGGTTTCTCTTTTAAAACATCGGAAAGGAAGAGAAACGGAAAAAGGAAAATTGGACCGTTTAGTTGAACTGTGGGTGGACCGAGGGTCGTGCATTTCATATGTCCCTCTCTTTATTTTATTTGCAAAAAGAAAGCAAACGGAGGGGGGTTGCAGATTTTAAAACTTTTTACAGATCAGTGTGCAAAGACTGCGGATTTCAAAGCCAGCATTGATTAAAAAGGAAATGAAATGGAGCTCGGGGTTTCGTGAGAACTGGTGTTTAGCCCTGTACCTTGTTTTGAAGGCTCTGGAATACATTTGGCGAGGAAGAACATGCCTCTGAACATGTGCGGATTGCCATTTGCTCAGCTCTGGGTAACTGCGGAAGCTATTTGGGATGAGAGGAAGGGGGTTTCAGGATTAGAAAACGTGACTCTGGAGAAGATGAGAGAGGGAGGCGCTTTTTTGCGCTGAACTATTTATTTATTATTTCATTCTATTTCTGTGCCACCCCACAATCTGAAGATTCTCTGGGCGGCTTGCCAAAATAGTGTAAAACACATTGGATTCAATAAAACACTAATCAGATAAAATAGATAAAACAATAACATAATAGATAACAGCTCATGACAAAATATAGCGACACACACCATAATAAATACATCCAATAAATTAACCAAAATTAAAATAAGTAATAAGCCTTCCCACAAAAACAAAGCCAGCCAAAAAACCCTTCTTAAAAGTGTGGACATAACTGATGGTCTGTCCCAGGGCTGTTCTCAAATGCTACTCAGGTGCTCACCACCCCAAGTCTTCAAGCAGTACGTCGCTCAACCGGATTAGGGAAAAACTGCCCTGCAGCTCCAGTGATCTCCTGATCCTCTGTAATTCGCTTCATGCGTGCTGTACGTGCAGCCATGGAAGGATCTGTCATCTGGAGCACAACTCCAGCAGGGGCATGAGAAGAAGAATACCCAAAGAACCTGCCCCTGAGAACCATGGGAAAGATGTCATCAGAAGGATGCCGCCTTCTTCCCAAGCGGAATAGGATCACCTGATCAACAAGGTCTCACAGGCATTGGTCATTGGTCACACAGGTTTAGCCGGAAGGTGCCTCTGGGCCGCACCATTTAGTTTCCTGAAAAGTCACCCCCTTTCTACCTGATATTAAATCCAGTTCTCAAGCTGCAGGAGAACATAAAGCCATGCTGGATGAGACCCCAGGCCCACCCCTTCGTACACATGGTAACCAGTTGCCCACAGGATCCCCCAAACAGGATGGGTGCAAGACCTCCTCCTGCCCAGCTCCCCAGCAACTGGTGCATGCAGGCAGGCCACCTCTGGTGGAGGAGGAAGCCCATGGCCAGCAAGGCTAGCAGCCACGGATGGCCTCCTCCTTCATGAATCTGTCCAATCCATTTTTAAAGATTCGTGGTTATCGCCACTTCCTGTGGCAGTGAATTCCACATGCTGTGTGAAGAAATACTTCCTTTTATCTGTCCTAAACCTCCCACAAATCAACTTCATGGGATGATCCCAGGTTTTGAGAGTGATGGGAGAGGGAGAAATATGTCTCCCTCTCCACTTTCTCCACATCAAGCATTATTTTAAACACCTGCATCATGTCTCCCTCGCCTTTTTTCTAAGCTGAACAGTCCCAGTCGTTGTAGCCACTCCTCGATCACCTGTGTTGCCCTGCTCTGCACTTTTTCCAACTTAATGTCCTTTTTCAGGTAAGATGACCAGGAATGAACACAGTATTCCAAGCATGGTCACACCAAGGATTTGTACAAAGGAAGTAAGATTTTGGCAGTTCTATTTTTTATTCCTTGCCATGCATGGCTGTGAAAGTTGGACCATAAGGAAGGCTGAAGAATTGAGGCCTTTGAACTGCGGTGCTGGAGGAGACTCCTGCAAGTCCCTTGGGCTACAAAGAGATCAAACCAGTCAGTCTTAAGACGAGATCAACTCTTATGGCTCTTTAGAAGGCCAGATACTGAAGATGAAATTCAAATACTTTGGCCACCTACTGAGAAGGAACAAGTCACTGGAGAAGACCCTGATGCTTGGAATGCGCTCCCCAGGGAGGTTCACCTGCCACCTGTTGACAAACGTGTATAGTAAAGGCTGTGGTTTTCCCAGTTGCACTGTATGGCTGTGAAAGCTGGACCATAAGGAAGGCTGAGCACCAAAGAATTGAGGCCTTTGAATTGTGGTGCTGGAGGAGACGCCTGCGAGTCCCTTGGACCGCAAGATGATCAAACCGGTCAGTCCAAGAGGAGATCAGCCCTGCCTGCTCTTTAGAAGGCCAGATACTGAAGATGGAACTCAAATACTTTGGCCACCTAATGAGAAGGAAGGACTCCCTGGAGAAGGCCCTGATGCTGGGAATGATTGACGGCAAACGGAGAAGGGGACGGCAGAGAAGGAAGTGGCTGGATGGAGTCACTGGGACAGTGGGTGTGAGCTTGGGTGGACTCCGGGGGATGGTGGAGGACAGGAAGGCCTGGAGGAATGTTGTCCATGGGGTCATGATGGGTCGGGCGTGACTTTGCGACTAACAAGATTTTTTATTCCTTCCTAATGATGCATGTTATGGAGTTTCCTTCATCACAGCAGCTGAGCTCTGAGTCGACATTTTCATTGAGCTGTCTACCAGCACCCCAAGAACCTTGCTTGCTCAGTCACTGCTAATTCAGTGTTGGAAGTTGGGCTTGAAGTTGCACTTTTTCACCCCAATATGCATTTCGCTATGCTTGCTTATATTGACCGGCATTTGCCATTTTGATGCCCGTTCTCTCAGCTCGGAGAGATCCCTTTTCAGCTCCTCACAATCTCTTACGGTTTTAACCAGCCAAAATAGTTTGGTGTCATCAGCAAACCTGGCCACTTCACTGCTTACTCTCCACTCCAGATAATTTATGAATAGTTTGAAAAGCATTGATCCTAATACAAAGCCCTGCAGGACTTCACTGGTGACCTTGCTGCATGAGGGGAGAGTGCCATTTATTCCCCCTCTGTCTTCTGCTCTTTAACTAGGCACAGCTCCTCAGCCTTAAGGCCCAGGTAGGGTCCATGGTTTTGCAGGGTGAGCTACCAGAAAACAAACTTTTCCCAGTGAAAAGAACAGCTGAAATGAACAGTGTGATCCCTTCATGAGTAAGACCTATGTGGCATTTTGGTTCTCCTGGGAAAATTCTAAGTCACTGACGCCGCTTTCACCATGTCCTTGTAAGGGTCTGAAGGCCAAACTACAGGAGATGGGGAGGTTCATGGTTGCTTTTCTGGCTGTCAAAGAAAAAAAAATGCAGCTGCATGGGAAGCTGAATTTGGGACAGAAAATGTCAAAGGGGGGAGGCACTATGTAACCCCTTTCCCTTCCTGTCATTTTCCCACTCAAAATGAGCCCCCATCCACTTTTTCTCCTTTTCCCTTGGAAGGAAAGAGACAAGAACCCTTCTGCAGCAAAGCATTCTCAAGAATCAGGGTAAAATCTTTGCACCTGAATTTGGCAATTTTTGGCCCTCTGGTGTATTGACTGCAACTCCCATGTTACCTCACCATGGCTACATAGCTACTGCTGATGGGAATTGTAGGTCAATACATCTGGTAGACCACATGCTGCCTGCCTGCAATATTGTAGACAAACCTCTGCATACCTTTAGCCTCATTTTACGTGCTCCTGAGGGGCCACCTGGCTCCCTTCACCTGTCTCTCCACCGCTTGTGTCAATGCCTGCTACTGCTGCCCCTTGCTGGGAAAGAAATATGGAGATGCCCGTGCTGTACAGACCTTCCACTTCTGACGTTATTAAAAGAAAGAAGAAGTAATATTGTACTCTCAGCAGCAGCGAAATGGAAGCAGTGACTGGAGCCAACGTTAGTAAAAGGAACTGAGCTTCGGTCAACATGCTAGTGTGTGTGTGTTTCCAATGTCTTGCATGTACTAATATCTAGTGGGTGGCTTCAGACAACTCAGAAACCCACATTCAGGAGTGGGTGTAGACTGAGTGTTGGTTGCCGTGGTCACATTATGGGTTATCATGTCTGAACCCTGGTCCCCTAACCAAGAATGGTTTGTTAACCACAAGCAACCCACAGTTCACCGCCTGATAATAAACCATGGGTTTTCTCCATGGTTTCTCGTGATTCATGAACTATGAAACTTTACATGTTAGTGAAACTTGGTTCAGCTCATGGCTGGGTGCGTCCTTTCCCTGCTGCCATGGTGAGGATCGCACCCTTACTGACTGTTCTTAGTATATCACAACCATTGACTCAGAGCAAATGCTATGCGTGTCAAAACAGTCCCATTGCTCAGCATGCCCCAGCCAGGGAGCTGTATGATGCCTTTCTGTCTAAATTTGCAGAGTGAACCTTTTGCTTATCAGTTGATCTTAATACCAAGAAAAAACATTCCTTGTATTTATGATTGGAAAGGGCATGCTGGGAGTTGCTTTTGTGCATGAATAGGATTGCTCCCTAAATCATCTTTGCAGTAGATATGTATTGCAAGCATTTCGTACTTTCGTACATGCCTTTTATTAGACAGGTTCTTCTGATCTCAGGGAGGCTAATTACCCAGAGAAGGTGCAAATGGCTGCAGATTCCTTTCTGTTTCACAGATGGCTAGTTGATCGACAGAGAAATCTAGTGGTCTCTCTAGACAGTGGCTTTAATTTGGGCCTGGGACCTCTAGCAGCCCCTGTACACACCTGAAGTTGCAATGTTAGAAGTGCAATTGACAGCAGTGTGCAGGCAAGCCATACCTGTGCTGATACTTAACCTGGGAACCATCTGCACTCTGTTCTATTCACTTTTAAAAGTGAGTTTTCTGTGAGCCAAAGAATGAAAGCCGATGGGTGAAGCAATGCCTGGGTTTTTAGCACTCCTGGGTGTGGACCCAGATTGAAATCCTTCTCACGGTACAGCTTAATCACTGTTGGGAGGAGGAAAGGTGGCTGCTTTGGGCACTTGTTCCCACAGACTGCTGGCTGGACTTCAGGAGGAGGAGAAAGGGGTGGAGAAGTGGAGGGGACCCGGGAATGTGGGCCTTGCAGAGACTCTGAGATGAGGGAGGCAGGGATGCTTCCCCAGGTGGGCAGCAGCCTCTGGGGATAAGCAAGGTGTACGGCTGGCAGGAGAGGACTTGGAACGGTGGGGCTTCTCAGACTCAGGCAGGGCAAGCACAGCTCTTCACCCCATGATGCTTCACTGGCAGAGGAGGGTGGCCCAATTAGAGAACCGGCCCATGGGGAGGAGGTGTGCTCGTTTTCAGAAGACCCCTCCCACAGGGAAGGGCCCCGGGCATGCTCATAAGGAGAGTTCCTGGAGGTGAATACTGGACTGGCCCAGCAAGCCACTCTGTGCATGCTCAGAGATTCCTTCTGGGTGCTTGTGTTTCTTGGCCAATAATCCCAGGCATGAACTCATGAGGTAGCAAAAGGTGCGTGTCTGTTGCCTCACCTGACATGTGGGGCTAACTATAAGATGCTTGCCCATTCATATTAGCGTGGCCAAGGACCCACTGTGTTGCAAAGGGACCTCCCCTTTTGGAGACGGTCGTGATCCTCTGCCCTGAACGCTGCATTTCGTCCAGTGCTCCAAAGGGCCTGCTGCTTGGTGCGGTGGCCTGCCGGTTCCTTAAGCCAGGTGCCAGGTGAGAGTCATCCCAAGTGTCCTTCTTCAGAGGAAGGCATAGGCTTGCAGGGACCCCCTGTTCTTTGGGGTTGGCGGGCCCATGTGGAATGGCGAGAGAGTGTCACCGTGCTTGGAAGGGGGGGCCAGGGCCATCTCGACAGCATGATGGGCAAAGCAGTGTACTGGGGCCCCTACGACAACTACAACCACTGTTAATGTTGGAAGTTGTCCAATTTTCCAAGGGTTAACATACACAGATTAGTATGGGGCCCACGGGCAAGTGGCCATCAGGCCCATGCGTTAAGACGGCCCTGGCGGGGGGGGGGGGGGGACTGCCATTCCCAAAACGGCTGCCATGCTGGCCACAGCTGGTTACAAAACACTCATTTCCCAGAAGCCAAATAGTGAGGCGAAAAGAAAAGTAAATTGCCCAAGTGTGGTATGGTATAACAGTCAGACACTGCGCTAGGACTGGAAACTGGAAACTATGGGCCAGGTCCTAGTCCATCGTTTGCAGTGAAGCTCACGCAGGGACTTTGGACCTGTGCCTGTCTCCCAGCCTGGTTTACCTCATAGGGTTGTTGTGAAGATAAACTGGAGGGGAGGAAAAGGAAGATCATGTAGGCTGTTTGGTGAAAAGGTAGCATAAAAAAGTCATATATAAAAACAATGCACAAAGTAGAGGTGGCATCTCAGGTCCAAGCCACAGGTAAACTGGCTGAGCATTCCATGTCAGGCATCAAGACATTCCAGGAAATGGGAATGGCACTGGATATTTGTACCTGGTTTTGTAGCAAGTCAGCTTCCCAGTTGCATATGTTTTAATTAAAACCATATTAAAATTAAAAAAAAAATCTGGAGTAGCGTGGCAGGCACCAGCTTGGAAACCACAGGGTTTCAGTCTTAAATTAATGCACTGGATTCATGGTTGAGCCAGCCTGATTATGGAGAATCCCTTTTGATGCTTATTTTTAACGAAAGGCCTTCCTTCATTTCAGTTGTCATTTGCGTTATTTCACTGTTAACAGCTCCAGAAGGCTTTTGCTTGCCAAACTGGCAGCTCCAGTATATTATCATGAGCAGCTTATAAATACAGAGGCAGAAGAACCTGTTAACAGACGAGAGAGGGAATTATTGCTGCATGGCTTGCTGAATACAGTACTCAGCCTGGTGTCTGCTTGTGCTGCAATCCTACAGAAGAGAAGTAAAGTCCTGTTCAGAATGCAGTAATGGAGAATCTCTGCCTTGGTGTTTGTTTTTTAACTTCTAAGAGATGCTTGAAAATATGTGGATTAATACTCTCTAAACTCTTGGAAGTTGGTTGGATGGGTAAACAAGACTTCCCGTGATCTAGTGCTCGGTGTGACTCTGAACCCTTCTGCTGGAGAAACAAAACCACAATAAATTAACAGATTAAAACAAAAACAAAGTAGAAGGCATTATGCTGAAGAAGATAAATGCCGAAAACGTATGTAAGTTTTAGAATTTTTTTTTCTGAGTGCTCAATTCAGAAGTCATGTTTAACTAGGTGCACACTTTGATGTTCTTCTGATGTTGGGTCTTCTTGGACTAGCCTGCTCACCTAGACCGTATGGATTCCATCTTACCCAGGTTGTCCTTTTCCAAAGCAGATGACCTGGCTAAAAGCACCTGTAGGCAAAGCACTACAGGAAACCTATGGATTAGCAGTCACCCAGTACTTGAACAATAGAATCTTCCAGCCCCCATCTTGGAGCTGGGGATGAGCCATAACCGGACACTCAGAAGACAAAAGCTTCCTCCAAAATGTCCACTAAAGTAAGGGAGGGAGAACCAGAGGAGATATGCCCCACTGTTTCCAGCATGGGCTCCAGGATCAAGTCTCCCAGGAAGTGAGGGAGTTTCAGGCGCAAATGTGGAGGGATTGTCCTCACGTGCCCAGATGTGACTTTTCTGCAGCCAAAGTGGGGGAGACCTGACCTCAACATTTACACTGTGGATCTGCAAGGAACCATGCAGGCAGTTTGGTGCAGGGCTATGCTAGCTAGACTGTATTTCCCCCTTTCGTTTGTTCTTTGCCACTGTTCTGCTACTTTGAACTACTTATTGCTTTGTGCACTGAAACTGATCTGCATTTTTAAATCTCTTATTGTTTTATGTCCAGAATCTCATCAACTGCTTTCCTATCCTGCGCTTTTCCTGAACCCTTATTGCCTCTTGCACCATTCTCATCAAAACCAAGACTGTGTGTTTCAGGAGTGAGGGAGTGAAGAGTCTCACAAGAGGCATGGTGCATTTTGGGGTCATGTTACACAGTGGCAACACACAGGTTGCGTGCAGCATGTGGACTGCAACCAGCAGCCAAGCAGTCCTCCCGTAAGGACATCCTTGAGCTGCCAAGAAGCCCAACCCAAAGGACTCATGGTATCCTTAGCCAGTCATCCAAAGGGACCAAGGGCACTTGGGGGCTGAGAAGACTGCGCTTGTTTTACGTTGTGGTGATGTCAGGCAGTACCGACGGGCCCTGACGCACCAGACTTGGTGCTGTCAGACGGGGTTGCTGCAGGCACCAGGCCACCAGAGGAATCAAGGAAGATTCCTCCCGACCCTCTGGATTACATTAACTAGTGAGGAGTAGATTGTTTTCTAGCAGAAGAACATACGGTTTGGTTTACTTGCCGGGAGCAACTGAAGTAATAGCTTGACTGGCTGGCTTGGTGCCATCAAGTGTTTGTTCCCACTTACAGCCGTTCGGGATTTAGGATGCTCCTGTAATTTCAGGGTTAGTTTTGAAGAAGCGGCTATGCTGTAGATGCATCTTTTCATGTTGCTTAACAACAACATGGTATGGTGTAGATCACTAGGCTGTGTCTGGGTTGAAAAACAGTTCTATTTCCCCATCTTCCAGACCTGCATGAAGTGATCACAGTAGGCCTGAGTGCTGACTGAATTTATTGGCTTGATTTTACCCTTCCTTTTTGCCAAAAATGACAGCCAAGGCAGCCAACACAACAATAAAGTACTCTGCGGCTTCATTTCCCACTGATGGTTGGAACCAAGCCACTCAATTTATTTGGAGTTTTTGTATGCCGTCCCATTCGCATAAGCCTCGGGACGGCTTCCAACATAATAAATAAACAACATATAAATAATACATATAAGATCCGGATTCCCCTGGCTGTAGAAATTAAAACCAATAAAAGATGTTAACAGTTATTAAAATATTGTTGAAATAAAAAGGTCTTGGCCTGGCGTTGAAAAACAAATAACGACGGCACCAGGCGAGCCTCTCTGGGGAGCGCATTCCATAAGTGATTCCATTCAATCACTCCATACCTGTAGCAGCATGAGCGAGCAACTGCTCTTGTGCTTATGCCCAGCTTATGGGCTTTCTACAGGTATCTGGGTATGTACCATGAGAACTGGATGCTGGGCTAGAGAGAGTTCTGCTCCAGTAAAGCAGACCTCTCCTGTTCTTGTGACCCAGCTGGTGGCTCACTGCCTTCAAATCCAAGTCAGTGTAGGAGTGAGTTTTCTATAATAAATTCCATTGATAAGGTAATTGTAATTATACAGTGGCTCAAACACTCCCTTTTCATATTACCACACCCCATTGTCCAGAAATCAGGTTACTGAGCCACAGGTAGGAGGCAGGCGTGTGGGCTGCCCCAGGTGTGGTGTCTGGGAAGACCTTTGGAGAGTCTGTGGGATTTTCTCAGTAGTGCCAATAACTTCTAGGGCTGTTTCCATTCCAGATGTTTAGTCTGGCACAAGCACTTCAACTCCAGTGCCCTCACCAAGGGCCACATTCTTGTGTTGTTTGTGTGGTCTTCCTATGTCTTCTGCAGGCCTGATTTGTGGCTGCAGCATCGCCATGGACTAGTATGGACTAACAAGCTTCTCTTGAGGTTTTTCAGGTGTTTAATGAGGGACTCCTTTTTATTTATTTATTTATTTATTTATAGCATTTTTATGCCGCCCCCATTGCAGAAAGCCTCGGGGCGGCTTACAAAGAGGATAAACAACATAGAATAACATTAAAAATTCGGAGCATCTCAGCAATAGTTTAAAACCAATAAATCAAAACAACAATTAACAATTAAAATATCGTTTAAATAAAAAGGTCTTGGCCTGGCGCCGAAAAACAAATAATGACGGCGCCAGGCGGACCTCTCTGGGGAGCGCATTCCATAGGTGCGACGCTCTTTAAGAAAGGCACCACCAATTATTTTTTTAATGAGAGCCTTTTCAGAGTCAGGGAAGAACTAATTCTGTTCAATTCAGGAATGCCACAAATATAGCAAGTGCAAGGAAGCAACAAATAGGGTGTATGGGCAGATGGATGTGGCGATAATGGTGGAATTTACTAATTTTAAGGGGAAGTTACAAAGATAAGTGAGGGCTTTGTTGAACTGGACTGACTTCTGAGTAAACATGGGAAAGAGCATTGCTGAATTTTTTATGGTGGCAATAACATTATGCTAAATGGTGCCATGTGGAATGGGCATTTTAATTCCATTTCCATTTGACTGTGAAAAAGCCTCAACAGAGCTAGCATTTAAACAGCTCTGATGTGAGCAAAGTTGAATAGTTTGCATTATGTTCTGCTAGATCACCGTAAGAGGAGAAACATTCATGTCACAGTCCTGTACCCACTTTCCTGATAGTGAAATCTGCAGGACATCCTTCTGGATGAGCATGTGTAAGATTGGAAGATGGGGACATTGGCATTGGTAATTCTTTTCCAGCTAGATGTTATACTTTTATAATTTAATAAATAATATATTCTGCCTTTTTCCCTGTGAGGAAAAAAAGGTAGCTTCCAGAACCCCCATCTTTCAATCTTCACTTCACAACAACCCTGTGAGGTAGGTCAGGCTGAGAGTCAGTGACAGGCCCAAAGTCACCTAGTGAGCTTCATGGTTGAATGGGGACCAAAACCTGGATCTCCCTGGTCCCCAGCCAAGTACTCTGTCCAAGATACCACACTGGCTACTCCATTCTGATCTTCTGTAATGAATGTATTAAGAGATCATATTCTGTCTCATAAATCTGGCAGATCCCGCACCCTGATTCTTACATATTAACCAGATCCCCTGAAGAATGGTAAGAGCTAATATAATAAGCATGATCACTTGCCCTAAAGGGGGGGGGGGGTGTTGGATTGATTGATTGATTGATTGATTGATTTAAAACTGCAACTGACCGCTTCCCTGGATGCTTTCCTCTCATAAGTGGTCTATGGGATTTCATGAATATTAAAATAAATGCCTGCCATCCCCACCACTGTACCAGATCTGATGGGTCTCCATTAAAAAACTAAAACAAGCAGCCAACAAGATCGCACCAGTTCACTTATTCTAGGAAAGCTCTTCTCATATCACACCAGTTTCATTTTATCCATAAAAAAACAGCAGAAAATCACAGTAAGTGCTTCAGTGATTGTCCAAGATTGGGTTCCAAGGCACAAAGCAGCAAGTATTGTTGGACTGTAAACAGAGACAGACCTGGCATAAATAGCAACTTAAAGCTTCCCCTTTATCGCGTCAGCAGCATTTGTAATGTTTGGTCATGTGACCCTAAATGAGGCAACATTCCACTGATTTGTATCTTGAATGATGACAGACCAAAACTTAGAGTGGAAAGAAGCTTTAAAGTTAACTGCTGGAGAGTTCTTTGTATAGTTAGCACCTAAAGATCAAGAAACCCTTTGAAAAATAAAGTTTAAAGGCATTTAGGACAGTGGTTTTCAACCTTTTTATAGTTGGGGGCCGGCAAATATAGGAAAATTATTTCGGGGACCACTGAGGCAGAAATAAAAAGCATTATATACCTAAGATAGCATTTTGTGTATTAGTTTTGAAATATAGTACAAAAAATGAAAATTCTCTAATATACCCAAAAACTGAGCAGTAAAAAATGCTAATAAAAGAATAAAATATTGAAATCAAATGTAATCAAATACAACTGAAATTTTTGAGAGCAATATGTAATTCAGATAAGGCTACTGTGAAATCTGCTGCTGCTTCTTTTCAAGAATAATTGCTCAAAATTTATATTAGCAAAATGCAAAATCATTTTTATATGCTCATAGCAAACACAAATTCAAATACAATATTAACAGCAGAGCAATGCAAAACCAAAGTTACTTAATACAATAATATTCATTAGGTCAAATAATAAAATACAAAGAACCCCACCACTCAAACCCCCTTACATACCAGCATAGACTGGCTGAGAAAACACTCTCGGCACAATCCTGCCTCAGCATTTCTCTTCCCGGGAGAAAACACAGCAGAGAAAGGTCCGGTCTTTGGGGGTCCCACCCAGAGGGCGGACTGGCATGGTGCAGCTCCCAGCTGGCTCCCCAGCCTCCTTGGCCAAAGAAGAGGTGGGGAATCAGCAACGCACTGGTCCAGCAAAGGGAGATGCTCTTTCATGGACTGGGAGAAAATGGTGCCGGATCGGTGCCGGTTTGTGGACTGGTGCCAGTTTGCAGACCGGTGGTTGAAAACCACTGATGTAGGGTGAAATGCTGCAGCCACTAGATGCTGCCCGGACAGCCATAAGAAAAGTCAGAGTCCCAGCTCTAATTCTGGAAAAGCACTCTGAGGCTGGAGCTAGGACACCAGAGTGGGAGCTGGGACACTTTGGAGCTGAAGCCAACTATGGAGCATCCTGCCTCCACCCTTGTGGTCAAAATCAGCGATCTGCACATTTTGGAGCTCAAGGGAAGTAAGCGCCTGTTGCCTCCTCCATAAGATGCTGGCAGTCCTCTGAGTTGGAAGAGTTACAGGCAGTCACATAGATTGTGGTCCTGGCACAATCCTTTGCACGTTTAGATGGAAGAGTGTCCTGGCCTAGCCAGGAGGTATAGGACATTTTTCTGTCTAGACATATACAGGATTGTGCCTTGACAGCCTTTTTGTGAACTTAGTTCACTGCAGGTGGTAAAACAAACAAACAATGGCCATCACTGAACTCAGACTGGTGACCCTTTTAGCCTGGCACCCACGGCAAGCACCTGGTGTCTACTGAACCAGTCTAGATACTTCCCTTTTCCAACAGATACTATTTCTCTAGGGAAAGAAGGCAGAGGTGCTGATTCCACAGACAGAATGCCCTGAACACCACCTTCTGATCATCCTCTGCTAACCCATGCTACCTGGAAGAATCCAACAAGTTTTCGTTACTCTTTTGACTTTCTCTCTCTTCCATCTCCCTCCCCACCACACCCCCAGCCTTGAGGTGTTCTTCTCCACTGTTTGAGTGAATACCACTTACAGTTGTTGTTATTATTGTTGTTATTATTATTAGAACATTTCTATGCCGCCCCTTGCCGAAGCCTCGGGGCGGCTTACAACACAATAAAATACAATACAATACAAAAATAACAATATAAAATCAAAATTAATAATATAAAATAAATAAAAAATATAAACGATATAAAAGAAAAGTTATAACAGAAAAGAAAAGAAAAGAAAAGAAAAGAAAAGAAAAGAAAAGAGGAAAGGAAAGAAGTCACCCTGGCCAGATTGTTAACAATTAAAATGACGCTTAAATAAAAAGGTCTTCGCCTGGCGCCGAAAAACAAATAATGACGGCGCCAGGCAGACCTCTCTGGGGAGTGCATTCCACAGATTGGGCACCGCTGCAGAGAAAGCCCTCCTCCGAGTACCCACCCTCCTAATTTCTTTCACGGAGGGTTCCTGGAGAAGGGCCTCTCCCGCAGATCTCAAGGGGTGGTCGGGCATATATGGATGTAAGCGCACCTTCAGGTAACCAGGTCCCAAGCCGTTTAGGGCTTTATAGGTCATAATCAACACCTTGAATTGGGCCCAGACTTCAATGGGAAGCCAGTGAAGCTGTCGGAGGACTGGAGTCATGTGAACATAACGCCCCGTCCCCGTCAGCAACCTGGCAGCTCTATTTTGAACTAATTGAAGTATCCGGACCGTCTTCAATAACAGCAAGTGCAGCCGCCACAACAATGGATTAGGCCATTTTTGTGAAGACAGCCTATTTTCTGGAAGCAAAGCTTGGTTCTGTTCTCTTCCATTAGGAAGTAATGGAGACGGTGCCCAAAAGATTCTACAGTGCTAAGAGCAGGCATGTCAAGATGCTATTGTTACTGGAAGTCAGTGGCACAGTCTACCTGACAGGCAGATGGCCTTGGAGCTGAAAGCTTTATTCAGGTTCATCTTTGAATTAAGTGGACACACAGGGGTCTTGCTCAAATCAGCATATCCTGATGAAGTTCCCAAGCAAGCCTTACATACCTACATAAGCAACCTTATGATCTAATTGCCCTTCACCCCTGCCAGGCTCAAAGGCCCGTTATCCTCCCAAGGACTGCTCCCTGTGATTTACAGATCCATGGGGATCAACAAACTCCCTGCAATTAACCAGACATGTTGTTACATGTTTGCTCAACCAACAAAACAGCTGTAACTTTTACAGCAGCCATAACTGGTTCTCTCTTGGCTGCCTATTAAGGTCACATCAGCTGCAGGTTATACAGAGTTGACCTCGTTCCCTCACTTCCTCTCTCTCAGGACAGGAAGTTCAATCATGGCTGTGGTGTGGGCAGTAGCAAATCGGTCCTAGTCCAGCCCTGGTAACAGTATCAAACACTATTACATGACCCATGGAAATATAGCAGGAGAAAATTTTGTCACCATGGGCATTTATATATGAGGCATTTAGCATGTTCATTATTCCATAGCCACAGTTGTTTACAGGTTCTTTAGACAACGTCATGACACTCCACTTTCAGGTCTGGGTCTAAAGAGCACTTTTGGCTCATTTTTAGAGCAGGGAAAATGCATTATTTAACTGTAGAAATGAAGGGAATGCTTTTTGCACTTGTGTATTTCTGCTATTCTGCTACACCACACTGCCGCCTAGAGGCTATGCCATAGAAAGGCAAGAAAGTTTTTGGCAGGCACCAGAATCCAAGTACTGTGACAGAATCAAAGTACATACTGAAGATTAACAACCTTATATAGAAAAGCTTCACCTCTCAATGCTAGGAAAAGCTTCACTTGTGAAATTTCTGCTAAGTGGCTGAAAAAGGCACAGGAAAAGCAAAGCAAAGAGGGCAACCTGAATTGAAATCAAATGCTGAAGTCATCGGTGAATGTATTAAGTATTCAATTAATGTAGACTATCTTGCTGAATATTATGCACCACATTATGCAGAGGATTTGTTATTTGTTTTTCGGCGCCAGGCGAAGACCTTTTTATTTAAGCGGCATTTTAACTGTTAATATTATTGGATTTTATCTGGCCAGGGCGGCTTATTTTATATTATTATTATTATTATTATTATTATAACATTTCTATGCCGCCCCTTGCCGAAACCTCGGGGCGGCTTACAACACAATAAAATACATTGAAATACAATAGTACATAATAAATTACCATTAAATATAAAAATACAAAAAAATACATTGATTTACAAATACAAAATTAAAATTATCAGTATAAAATAAAAATATAGGAGGAGAAAGAGAAGGAAGAAGAAGTTGCCCCGGTCAGATCATATGTTTTAACAATTGAAATGATGTTTAAATAAAAAGGTCTTTACCTGGCGCCGAAAAAGGTTGGGCGCCACCGCAGAGAAAGCCCTCCTCCGGGTACTTACTCTCCTAATTTCTTTCATGGAGGGTTCCCGGAGAAGGGACTCTCCCGCAGATCTCAAAGGGCGGTCGGGCATATACGGACGTAAGCGCTCGTTCAGGTAGCCAGGACCCAAGCCGTTTAGGGCTTTGTAGGTCATAATCAACACCTTGAATTGGGCCCGGGCTTCAATGGGAAGCCAGTGAAGCTGACGGAGGACTGGAGTCATGTGAGCATAACGCCCCGTCCCCGTCAGCAACCTGGCAGCTCTACTTTGCACCAATTGAAGTGTTCGGACTGTCTTCAGGGGAAGCCCCACGTAAAGCGCGTTACAGAAGTCTAGGCGGGAAGTCACCAGCGCGTGTGTCACCGTCGCCAGGCAGTCGTACTCCAGGTAGGGGCGCAGCTGATTAATCAGCCGAAGCTGAAGGAAGGCGTTCCTCGCTACCGCTGCCACCTGAGCTTCCAAAGAAAGCTCCGGGTCGAGGAGTACTCCTAAGCTGCGGACCTTATCCCTAAGAGGGAGTGTTGCACCATTCAGGACCAGGTCAAATCCACCCTCTCCGAAACCCGATCCGCCAACCAACAGGACCTCCGTCTTGTCTGGGTTGAGTTTCAGTTTATTGGCCCTCATCCATTCCCTTACCTCGGCCAAGCACCGGTTCAGCACAGCCACTGCCTCACCTGGATTAGTGGAGAATGAGAGGTAAAGCTGGGTATCATCAGCGTATTGATGATTCCGCAGCCCACACCTCCTGATGACCTCTCCCAGCGGTTTCATATAGATGTTAAATAGCAGAGGGGATAGAATGGAGCCCTTATATTATATTTTTGTATTTTAATCTAATGTTTATATTTTTTTAATTTAATATTATAATTATTTTTAAATTTATTGTTGTAAGCCGCCCCGAGGCTTCGGCGAATGGGGCGGCATAAAAATGTTTTAATAAATAAATAAATAAAATAATCAGTGGAGAATCTGGCAAATTAATTCCACTTCAGAGAATGTAGGCCAAAGCCTGGGTAGCAGTTCCTCCACCTAACTGTCACCACAACCTGGCCATGGTCTCCTAGCAACCAAAGGCTTTATGGTGTATGGGTGAATGAATGGCTGACTTCAATGGGCTGATGGAAGCTGGAATCACATAGCTTGTGTTATTCTTACTTCCTTTGCAAAGAAGCAGCCGAGACCTTCATCTCATCAACATAAGAGCTTCCCCACCCACCTTGCATCTGTCAGCATGAACTCCACCCCATGGTGAGAAAAGAAAATTTAGTTGAGTGAGCGTGCAGGAAGGATTCTCATTAGCTTTGTGGTTGTAGGTAGACAGTAGTTGTTTTTGTTATTTTAAGAGATACATCTTTCCTGAGGTGTTCAGACATCATGGAAAGACTGGATCTAATCTGGATCTCAGATTAAGTCTGCTTTTTGAACTAGGGTGGCCATGCACCCTACTTTGTAGAGAGCAGTCCTCTGTTTGAAGTCATCATTTGTAGGGCTGTCCAATCCAAGTCTAGTTTAAAAATCAACACTCATGTTTAAACAGTCAATGAGCAGTTCTGAAATTACCCATCAACTTGGAGAACACCCAGTCCTCCCAATTGTGGTGAGACATATTGCAATTATGTTTAAATATTGTTCCCTACCTGTAAGACAACAGACATGAAAGATTGTTGGATTAGTCCTGGGCTTATTAACCCATAAACAGCCCAGAGTTCCTGGTTTGAACTTCACAATAACAGCAGCACTGATCCTGGGTTATTTGGAAAAGCAAAAGTGGCAACAGTGCTGGGATTTTTGCTCTCATGTGACTACACTGATTGCTGGCTGATTTAACCTAGGAATTGAGAGTCGCATGTACAGACTGGGTTGTTTTCTCTTACAGATGTATAGGAATATTGTTTTTGTGGTCTAAACAGCATTATTTGTGATCAAGGAATCTGTTCTTGATGAAAAAAGCTACTGCAATTTCTACACCTCTAAAACAGTGTTCTACTGTTCTTTGGTGGGTTTTTGTACATACAGTGGTACCTCGGCTCATGAACGCCTTGGTTCACGAAGACGTTGGGTCATAAACTCCACATTGGGTGGCAATCAAGATTGCAGCCATCTCCCCCCCCCCCCCCGAGTGGGGAGATGGTAACGATCGCAGTTGCGTTCATGCAGGGAAGATGTGCGTGATCACGGGCACGCTCCTGCAGGAAAGACGGGCACAATCTCAGCCATCTCCCCCCCACCAACCAGCACAATCACGGCCATCTCCCCACCTCCCTGAGTGACTATACAAAAAACAAGTGACAATAGACAGATTTTTCACCAAAATTGAACCTGCAGCTACCTAAGAGACAAAGGAGAGAGGAAACCCCTGAAAGAGATCTCCCCAGTGTCCTTATGGAGGGGGACTCTCCCTCAAAACAATAACCTCCCCCCCGACCTAGGTTAGTGTTCTCCACTGTACTGTACAGTACTTTGTTACTTTGTTGTTCTTTGTCACTTTGCTTCAAATTTTTCTGATTAAAAAAATAGTTACAGAATGGATTAACCTTATTTACATTGAACCTTATGGGGAAATTTGACTTAGGTCACAACCAATTTGGGTCACAACCAGAGTCATGGAACAGATTAAGTTCATGAGCCAAGGTACCACCGTATATTCTCATAAGTACAATCTATATACAGACTAATCTTGAATAAATTGTACCTTGCAACAGAAATTATTCTGGTACCAATTTAGTAGGAAACTATATTTGTGACATCTAAAAGAAGGATTCAAACTCAAAGTGAAAAGAAGATTCTGATGGCGTCAATGTATGATACATAATTGATTAAGTGCGGAATTTAACATTGAATCACTTTATTAATCTACAGTGGGCTTTCACCAAACCAGGAATGGCAATATGCCTCTAAACAGAATGGAATATAAATCAGTAAAAGGAAAAACTGGAGTCATGTCACAGACACAAAACAGTTCAAGGGAAAATTATTAAATTGCTTTCTCTCAGCCATCCAATCCGTTTGTAATCTGGTACTCTATTTATTTATTTATTTATTTATTTATCACATAAATTTATGTACTGCTTTGCCATGAATGAGCAAAGCAGTTAACAAAAATAATAAATGCATGAGCTATAACAAAGAAGGTGCAATAAAATAATTGCTGCTTGAATATAACCATACTAGCTGGTCACCCCTCAGGGAAAGCCTGCATAAAGAGCTGGGCTTTGAGCAGACATCTCAAGATCGAAGTGGAGAATGCTGCCTGTTTGAGGCCAAGGTGCAGCAAGTTCCAAATGGCGAGTATGCCACACCAAATATGCTGTTTTAGGTGCTTCTGAGGCCAAACTCAGCAGCATCGGATGAACTCCTCCTGAGTAGCAGAAAGACCAGGCAGGAACGCAAGGGAGGTGATCCACGTTGAGAGCAGAACCAGTGTGGTGCCGTGGTTGGAGGGTTCAAATCCCCACTTGACCATGATGCACACTGGGTGAATTTGGTGCAATTGCTGCAGATTCTCAGTCTAACTTACCTCACAGGACTGTTGTCAGGATAAAATAAAGAGGAGGAGGACCATGTACATTGGGTTCCTTGCAAAAGGAAAAAGGCAGGATATCAATGCAATAATAATCATCATGATCATAGTAATAATAATAGTAATGATGATAATAATAAATCTCTCAGAGAGCTTTGGCTATTGGGTGGTATAGAAAAGACATGAAAAGGGGAAGGGGAAGGAAAAGGAAAGGGAGAATCATTAAACTTTCTGTGTAGTTTATTGGCAACTACAGGGCCAAGTTCCTCTTAGCTTCCATTCACAAATTCCTCTGTTGTCATAGAATGGTTGCTATCATACCATTAGAATTGTTCCTTAATTGAGAATAGCCTTCAAAAGTTGATGTTTCCAAGAAGAACGATCTTCAAATTGTTGTAGCTCACATGCTGAATATGAGTCAACAATGTGATGTTTGCCTGCAAAAAGGGCAAATGCTATTTTAGGCTCTGTTAACAGAACTATCACTTCCAAATCACATGAAGTACTAGTTCCCCCTTACTCAGCACTGGTCAGACCTCATCTGGAGTCTTGTACCCCAGTTCTGGACATCACCATTTAAGAAGCTGCAGACAAACTGCAAGGGATCAGAGGAGGGCAACAAGGAGGATCCAGGGACTGAAAACAAAGCCCTGTGAGGAGACATGGAAAGAACTGGGCAAGTTTAGCCTGGAGACGAGAAGACTGAGGGGAGAAAGGATAGCACTCTTCAAAGAGGTGAAAGACTGTCACAAAGAGGAAGGGCAGCATCTCTTCTCGAACATCCCAGAGTGCAGGACACGAAATAATGGGATCCAGTAACAGGAAGCTGAATTCCAGCTAGATATCAGGAAAACTTTCCTGAGTGCTAGAGCAGTATGGCAAAGGAAACCACGAGCTCGGGAGGTTGTGGGATCTCCCACTTTGGAGGCATCCACAATGCAACCGGAAAGCCACCTGAGAGGAACGGTTTGACTTGGGGTTCTGCACTGAGGAGGGGGTTGGGCCCGATGGCCCTCTGACCCCTTCCACCTCTTCTATGATTTGCTTTCAAAGGAAACAAGCCGAAAACATGGGGCCCTTGAAGTCAGCCTGTTTCCTTGCATCAATAACATTTTTTTTGTAGTGTTCACTGATTCTGTAAGATACCCACCACAGTGTAGTGCAGCCTGGGCTCACAAGGACTGAGTACTGGTATTTTCTTGTGAAGATGTCATCTGCCATTCCACCGCTCAGAATTCCCTGTTCCAGCCAAGCTTAACTTCAGGCTTCACAATAGCTGCAGATGAATGAGGGAAAGGAAATGAATTTTCCCAGCTGCTGAATATAGTTCCTTGTTGTAATGTAAAGTATTTTGGGGAGGTTTGGTCCTGAATGAGCAGTTAAGACCCATTAATTAAAAAAATAGACCATGCAGCAGTTGAAAACTCCTCCACTAGGTTGTTCCTATAGAGAAAGGCAAGTGCCTACATTTTGAGAAGTGCTTGCACTTCAGCATGTATCCTTGTGCAACCACATTATTTGCTATCATCTCCACTGCAACATGCATTTCAGAACAAGTAGAGGTGAGTGCAGCTGTAATGAATCCCTCTCAAGGCACGGTGCCACGGCACTTCCTCAGTTTTCCCTCTTTTCATGAACCATCAGTTCATGTGCATTGACTGGACTGCATGCGAGATCAGCGCAAGACCTTCATACCAGTCACCTGACATGTCATTTCAATTACCAGGATCTCTCTCTGCTAGTTTGATCCCCTGCTGAATGCCATCTCCATAATTTCTTGTCACTTCTGTGAGCAGAAGGAGGAAAAGATACAAAGCAGCCTGCGTGGCTGACCGTCCACTGCAAAATATTATGATTGACGCAGGAGTGGCTGTACCGTTTGCTAAGCAGATCACTGAATTCAGTGCTAGATTCCTGGAATGACATTTAGCCCCCGGACGATGAGATATTACATTACTGTGGCATTTGTGAAACTTTTTGTTGATTTTCAAAACTGTTTTCAAGGCTTCTCTGTGATATGGGGTTTGGATAGTTGGGATCACAAGAAAAATTACATTGTGAAGTATCATTACTGCTCAGATTTTGTGGCTGTGTGTTTTGCAATGGCAAAGACAAATACATGCTGCACTTGAAGATATTCAGGCCATTGAAATCTCTTAGCTGCATAATTGTCATGTTGCTCTGATGTCATAAGTGGGACTTTCATGTCCTTGGTTTAATCATGTCAGTGAAACTCATAACCTTACAGAGATTTTGTGCTTTGACTTAGCTAGTCATGTAGGTTTTCCAAAATACTTCCTTCAATTTTAATTCTCTTTTACAGAAAAAATAGTATTTAAATGTATTAGGCTGTGCCTCTCTTTAGGAAGGAGTGGTGTTACAAATTCAACCCATGCACATGGGTTTTGTGGCTGGTAGATCTTTCCTTGATGGGATCTACTAAAAAAAATGAGATTTCTCTGAAATAGTCTGAGTAGAAAGTGGCAATCATTTGGAAAAGATGACCCGAATATCAACTGAGGGGCAGGGGTATGTTTATGAGAGGAGAAAATGGGGAAAGGATAGGAGCCATCTAGAGAGACACATGCAGAGAATTAGCCAAAGGCTAAAGCCAACTTTCGGGCACTGGGTGCTTCCCCCTTGGAATCAGATGTGGGGGTCCCCATTGTAAGTGTGGTCCCTCCAGCCATGCCCTGCTTGAACATTTGTAAATAAACCAAATATTACAAAAATGCCGTGTGTCTCTGCAGTGATCTTTCCTTCCAAATGGAAGCCAAACTCAAAACTGGGGAGCGCATAAATGTTTTGATGGACCAGAAATGCACACCCCAGGTTGCACTTGAGCCTGCAGATTCTGAAGAGAATTTGTTAGCGCTCATTTTGTTTTTTGTGCATAGAAGTTATCCAAACATGCAATGTATGGTGTGGTATTCATTTTAGTCTCAGAAATGCTGGTTGAGGGCAGAAAACAAAATAATAATGGCGTTAGCATTAGAATTCTGCTAAGAAAGAGGGTTGACTTTCAGTGGAGATGGGTGCTATCCATGCTGGGATTCATTTGTTTTAAACACTGACTATAGCTTTTTACTTCAGGTATAAGAAGAAGTTGCCCTCCAAGTACTTTCAAGAACGCATCACTAACAAAGAGAGGTTCTCGGATGCCCTCAATGCCCAGCGCTGGAGGTTTCTGAAAAGTGGCCTGGATGATTTCCGAAATGGCTGCCCTCGTTCTTCTGACAACATAATCATTCATGGCAAAAGGGGCCCTATACCAATAATTGTGCATTACAAAAATACTGACCATTCACAGATTGTGCCATATAAAACCAGAGAACAGCAGAACAAAAGCAAAGTCGTCTGCTCTAAGCTGAGTGCAGCACAGAAGACCAAGAAGGATTTCATTGCCCAAACTGAGCGCTGCCTGAACCAACACCCACTAGCACTTTATCCTCATCTGGAGGAGAGTATGCCCAAAGAGGTAAATAATCCCCAGCTCACCATCAATCCACTGTGCTCATCCTTACAAGGCAGACATTCTGCTTTCCTTTGAATTTTCCATCTCCAGATATTTCTGCTTGACCAAAGTATCGCCAGGGTAGATATTCCCATACTTTGCATGAATGCAGATTACAATCCTAACATGAAAAAGATGAAAGGTGGAATACTGTGCATGTTGCTCTTAGCATTCTCCAGCCAGCATGACAGGCTGTGGAATGCTAGGGCCTGTAGGCCTTTTTCTGTTGCTAAAAATTGGTTTTTGCAAGGACCATGGCTTAACCCCAAGTGTTCAATATCGTGAGACAGATCTGTGACACAAATTGAACTAGATATGCCACATTGGGCGAGTTCACATTTCATGCTAACCCATCCTGTGAATAGCCAACTGTGGGCTGGTTGTTTACTGAAGAACACCCGGCAGACACTTACACTAATCATGGCTGGTCTCCCCTCCCTCCCCCCCACCCTGCCCAGCTTCCCCCCACCCTGTATCCCAGGTGGTTAAAGCCTCATCTCCTCTCTCTGCCACAAATCTGCACGTTTGCTTTGCATGCTTCAAAAGCATCTGTTGGACTTGTACAGGGCTTGTACAGGTAGCCCTGCACATCGGCATCCTTACCTGGGGAATGGCCTAGGAAATGTCCTCTGTGCTTTGGCACCTTCTGTGTACATTGACACACAGAAACTGCAAAAAGCTTTATCTTTTACTTTGATTTGCCATGACAGCTGTCAAAAGGTGGGCAAGGGTTTATTGACTGCAAAGGTTGTGGCCAGCACAACATCCCCCTCCCCTTTGCTTCTTCTTGCGATTGTGCATCTCCGAAGCCTCTGGGTGGAAAAGTGCAGGCCAACCCTTTAAGGAGAGCTATCAGTGTTGACAGCTGTCACATCCAGATTTCCCTTTAAAAGAGGCTTTTTGACAGGGCTTCCCAGATTTATTTTCTTTTTGACATGCATATGCATATGCCCCTCCCACCCCCCATTAGTCCTGTCCAAACACTTCCTTTTAAAATCTTCATGCTCCCATAAGAAAGTGACTTATACTTTTCTACCTTCCATAGGTTGTCAGGGTGGCTTGTTGCCCATGAACCATCCATCCTGTGAGTAGTGGTCTAGGTTTCTACAACAGGAGAACCCATGGTAGCATGTCACCCATGATGGGATGTCATGTCATGTCATGTCATGTCAACCCAATTAATGTGATATATGATTGGAAAGAAAAGCGCAGATTTAGTTATACTTGAAGTCTATGACTTCTGATCTTCAGTATATCCTCCTGCAACACAGTTTCCAAGAAATTTCATCAAACATGCCTACAACATGGGATTGTTCTGAAAGGAGGAAAACCTATTGGTAAAGTATCCCAGACCTTGGCCTTTCCATTACTTTACCCTCAGCTTTTTCGTGATGTCATGAGGCTCCTGGACCCGGAGATGGATCTGACCAGAGTCTCCCCTGATGAAAGCAAAAGTGAAGTGAATATCCCTGTTCCGCATGAACTGCACTGTGAAACGCCACCAGAGATCAGCTACAGCCCCCCTGTCCTGTGAGTACTGGAACAAGTGAAATGTACAAGGCAAAAGCTAGTGGCTTCCCTAAAGTAGCCCTTGAAATGAAATCAGGGCTGTGATGTGACTTGAAAATGAGCACAAGCCATGCTGGATCAGACCCCAGGTCCATCTAGTCCAGTACTCTGTAGACACAGTGGCCAACCAGCTGCCCACAGGATCCCTCAAGCAGGATGGGTGCAAGGTCTCCTGCCCAGTTCCTCAGCAGCTGGTGTATGCAGGCTTGCTGCCTCTGGTAAAGGTGGAAGCACAAAGCCAGCAAGGCTAGTAGCCACTGGTAGCTTCCTCCGTCATGACCCTGTATAATCCCTTTTTACAGCCATCCAGATTTGTGGCTATCACCACTTGCTGTGGCAGCACATTGCATGGCTCAACTATACCTTGTGTGAAGAATTATTTCCTCTTGCTTGTCCTAAACTTCCCTTAATCAGCTTCATGGGAGGATGCCAGGTTCAAGTGTTATGGGAGAGGGAGAACCCCCCCCCCTTTCCCATTGTCAAAGTGTACATCAGGTGGTTATGTTTTGTGTAATGTACTTCTACATTCCTTTTAAGTAGCAATGATGCAACAGCTTACCTGCATGTAAGAAGAGGGCAGGGAAGACTTGCTCTGGCAGGTCCCCCTTGTTGCCAGGGAACATCCATTCTGCTCTCTTCCCCTTTCCTTAAAACGAAACCACACGAAATGATAAATATCTGCAAGCCATTTATCCAGAGCTCCCACAGCAAAGGTGATCTCCAAAGTATTCACTGCCTTGATCCATCCCAAGGGCTGGCAATGGCAGCTGAACTCATAAAGATGGTGGGTTCCATTTTAGGGGTTATACTTGTCGGGGCATCTTGATAGCAGCCGTGAGAATGAACCTGGAATTCAGTAGGGAAGACACCTTTTGCCTTGAACCTCAACAGTTTATTGAAAGATCACTCAGGCACCCTCTGCAATTACAACAGCGCTGCTGGGTAGAGGCCAGGCCAACTACAAGCCTCCAGAACATATGCACGATGTTTTATCGGTTCGGAGTCACATGTCATAGCAAATGGTCAGGTGATGACGAAATAAGGGGAGCATAGTGAAAAGAATGTGATTGCTTAGCAGAGACTTAATACAATAGCACTGGTTACAAGAGATTAACATAATGATCACTGAGGTACAGGGATTATTGTGGGACTTGGCATGCAAATAAGGGTGATTGCCATACTGCTAGAAAAACTTGTCTGGCCGCCTCAGCAGTTTTGTTTGCTGTTAGCCCAAGAATAGACAAGGGTTAACTTTCCTTGGGAGCCCCATCCTGCAAAGGCTTTTACAACCAAAGGTAGTAGCCATCTCTCTCAAAGGAGCAGCTTTGAAAATAACGCTAAACAGAAGTCTGCTTTGAAAGTCTGGTACTTTCTGAGAAAGAGGTACAGAAATGTTGCAGGTTTGATTTTAGAACACAAAGGCACATATAAGCAACCTTTTCCTACCAGGATGTATCTGAATTTCTCCAATGCACTCTATACTAACATGGGAATCCCATGGCAATTGAACCGTGTCATTCCTGCCTCTTTCCAGTAACAAATGAGATATGAAGCAGAAGTAAAAGGAACAAATCTAATTTCAGGCCTGTGGAGAATGGATGGATCTAGAAACAAGCAATTCTGAAACATTTCAGCCTCAGGTCTGATGAATCAGTGAGAACTGACAATGTGTAATGTTGCAGGATCATCATTCGCAGACATTGGAGTGTATTACAGATATTTGATGCTGCTTATGTCTTTCTTGTGTCTTTAGACCCTGGTTGCCTAAAAAGAAGAACCCGTACACATGGTTTAGCAAGCAAGAGGTGGCCGAGAGAGAGAGGGCAGCCAAAATAGCCTATGTACCTCCCTTGGATGAGAATGTAAAGCGTGTAACGAAGGAGTTCTGTGAATGGGTCAGCGCAATGGTAAGCCAAGAGATGCGTAATTGCAGGAGTACTGTATTTTTCGCTCTATAAGACTCACCTGACCATAAGACGCACCTAGTTTTTAGAGGAGGGATCCATGGAAAGCTTCCTGATAATCACAGGCACATTCCCCATCACTTCTCCATGGGCTTCATTAAAAGACGGGTTGCCATTTGAAAACACACACCGACCTGTGATTAACAGCTCTCACCTGCGCCGGAGGAGGGGAGCGGAGCAGGGGGACCATGCCGAGCACGTGCTGGCCAGGTGGTGCCACGTGGTGCAGCCGGGCCGGCAGTGTGCCAGCAGTGGTCTTCCGGGCGGCGCAGCAGCGGCAGGTCTTCCCGGGCGGTGGGGGTGAGCAGTCCATCTCTCCGTGCAGCCGGCGGGTTAAAGCTCCTCCTCCTCCACACTGCTCCCCCTGAGTGGCACAGCAATCACCTGCGTCGGGGGTGGGGGGCCGAGCAGGGCGCACTGAGCGCGTGCCGGCCAGGTGGTGCCACGTGGTGCAGGCGGCCGGCAGCGTCCCGGGCGTCGGGCACACACACATTTGCTCTGTAAGACGCACAGACATTTCCCCTTACTTTTCCCCTTACTATTTTTCGCTTATAGAGCTAATGGACACTGTAGAAGCTGATTGTGCGTTGTTTCTGAAATCAGAATCTTGAAGCACGTGATGGGGGAACTTAAGATATATTGCTTAACTTCTTGCAATTGAGTAAGAAGGGAAAGGAAATTAAAAGGGCCTCTCTGAAGCGGCCTGATGATTCAGCAACAATGAAAAGTGACAGTACAATGAATATGTAGCATGACATTGTCAGCCTTGTGAAAGATCTCCCGCTTTGCAAAGATGTGCACAGCCAGCTCAGCCATTTCCCAATTCACTGCCCTTACGCTTAGTGTTCTTTAACTTATTAATGTAAGGCAAGAGGCAAGGGGAAGAGGGAGAATCCAAGAAGGGTGCATTCACACTCGAATTCTCATGCAGCTGCAGTCTCCCCTAGTGTAAAGCACTTCGGTTTTGCCAGCACTGTCAGTGCCTGGGCAGTGGACATACTCTTGTTTACTGCACCCCCCCCCCCTTCATCTTGGCACGTTCTGCAGCTCAGAGACCTTCAGCTGTTGGGCGCTAGAGAAATACAGTAAATACAGCAAATAAAAACATGAAATCTGGACTATGTCTCTGTCAACTGAGATGAAGCACGTCGCTGCAGAATCTGCAGTGGAACACACCACTGCTGTTTTGGAGGGGTATGTGTGGAGGACCCTGGCAGGCAGGGCTGTCGCCCCTCAGGAACAAAGGTTGTCACCAGTTCCTTGCCCATTGACCACAATGTCACTTTCTAGAAATATCTTCCCCAGTGAGCACTTCCCATGACAGAAAAGGTTGCCTCCCGAAAGTCTTTGTTTGGCTTCTCATTCCAGGGAGGTGAAAAGTATAACATCGATGAAGCCACGGTCATGAAGTTGTTCGATACAAGCTATGAAACCACAGCCAAGTCCGTGGCACCCATTAAAATAGTGGAGCTGTATCATGTGCCGCCAGAACTGAGGGAGTGCCCTGAGGGAATTCCATGCCGGAAGAGTATTCAGAGCCCCGACATGGTAAGTGGGCCAGAGCAAGTCAGTCCGAAAAGTAGGAGATAACAATGCAGGTACTCTACACACACCTTCTAAGACCTCATCAGGAGTGTTGTGCTCTTGTGCAGCTTTTGCATTTTTGTGCAGCAGTATTTCTCCACAGGGCAGAATGGCTCAGTGCTCACTCTGTTGTCCCCCATGGGATCCAGGTCCAGTTAAAGGGCTGTCTTACCGCTGGGATCTAGAGTACTCAAAGGATCACCAATCTCTGTAGATATCTGCCTGAACATTTAGATCTCCTGAGAAGGTCCTGCTCCATCTGCCTTCACCAGATGAATTAGGGTCGGTAGGGTAGAAGAAGCGCCTTTCCCCACAGCCCCCCAATGCAGCTCCCCCCCCCACAAGGTTTCAGTGTCAACCTTACAGAAGGAACTACCATAGAAACTGTCCCAGAGGCTGGGAGGAAGGGGGGCAGGTCCAGTTTGAGAAGCAGCCATCCATGGCCTTGGAGAGGTCTTTCTGAACAATCCCAAGCCATTATCAGAGAATTGCTCTCTGATTGTATGCTTTTAAAATTTAATGTTGTTTTTGTGGTGAGCTGCCTCAATGTGGAGCTACTTCTTGCAAGACGTGCCTTTCTACCATTGCTGCAGTCCTTCAGTGCCCCTGTATAATAAAGCTGACAGGAGCAGGCTCTGACTAAAACCAGTTCTAAAAACCCAGCAGGTGCTTTATTTCAGTGTGTACTTTAGGCCAGTGTTTAGATGGATCATGCTTATCTGTCCCCTGTGGTTGCCCTTCTCCACCCCACTCCAACTGCTGCCACTCTTTCAGTCAAGCTTTCAGGCTCCCGAGACTTTTGATCATCAGAGAAAAACAAAACTGAATGTCAGGTTTAAATCAGAGAACAACAGCTCTGTTCAGCAGCCTGCCTCTTGCACAAAACAACGCTCTTATATTGCCCCATTCTGGCTGTTCTACAACACTACAAGCATAAAGATTCACAAGTCAATAGCGTCTCTCTTCACTAGTATTAGTGAGATCTCACAAATCTGCAAATGTGGCCATAACTATCATCTGTAGCTAAGTGAGGAAGTGGCACATTCTTATCACTCTCGCTTGTGCTCATTCTTGACCCATGGCTACCAAGAGGCCTTTGCCCTTTGTTTCCCAAGTGTGCAAATAGGTCTCAGGTCAGTGTAGGGTCACTACACAAGCAGCAAAGGGTCCCTCATGCTGTTTGTGACACCCCAAAGTAATTTCTAGAGGGCAAGAATATTTGGGCAGCATTCTTCGCTGGAGAAAAGACACAGGATTCTCCAAATCACCAATCCTTGAAGGGTAAGAGGCCAAACTGCCCACACCTGGCCTCCCATGGGTCAGGTAATGCCTGTGGGATTGCCCCCCCCCCCCCCATAGCATGATTCCACTCCCGCTCTTTCTGTCCTCCATGCTGGGCAGGGAGGGAGGGAAGGGACTTAGCTAGCACTGCAAGCAACGGAGTTCTTCATGCTGTAGGCTGAGTCCCTGACGTTGCGCAGTGCACAGTGTCTCCGGGGACAACTCGACCTGTGGAAGCAGCTCAGCTCACGGCAGGAACAGTGGCGACACCAGGAAGCCCCAGTCTTTGTGTGATGTGCAGCACCTCCTTAGGCACAAGCTCTCCCACCTGGGCCTCTTCTTTGCACCACCAACAGAGACCCAACCACCCACATCCGTTATCCAGTAGCAGGGGAGGATTTGGTGTGTGTGTGTGGGGGGTGGAATACCTCCATTTGTTAGGGGAGGATTTCTTCCTGGAGGAAAATATGTGGGATATAGGTGTAATAATAACAATGACCCAGGAGGCTCCATACTTGACCAGAGAGTACAACTGCAGTTCTGCACCTTTGCAATAAAAACTGGATTTAATCAAGACAGCAAATAAAAAACACAACCGATTAAACATCTGAGCAGCAGATTTAAAACCAGATTTAGCAAATGCCCATAAAAGGCCTAGGAAGATTTTAAAAAGTCTTTGTCTGCCACCAGCAGAACAGCGCAGGCCTCCTTGAAGTGGGCATTCCCTAAATGGTGCGCCAGTAAAGGTGCTTCTGCATCCGGCAGATGGCGAAGATGCAACCTTTTGGTGCCTGCATTTCTTAGTGCCTGCATCTTTGGTATCTTTGGCCCTTTGCTGTTTGCATTTGAAAAGGGCTACGTGAGGACTGGGGCCAGTGGCCTGTAAACAGTGCAAGCTCCCCAAACAAACCCAACTCCTCCGTGATGCTTGGTTCAGGAGCCTTCTTCCAGAGGGAGGAAGCATGACACTTACTGCCCAACAATCCTTTTTTTCAGCTTGAAGAGCCGCTGGGAGATAATTATGAGCCACAGGGCAGCTGTCTTTTCCCCTTCTCTGGTCATGCAGCTGCCAACTTTGTGATGGCAACGCTGATTGGAAACCCTCCAGGGGTGCAAGAGCTGCTTGGAGGATGATTTAGAGGAATTGGGAGGGGAAACACCAGAGTGCCCCTTTCCTCACTGCTTCTCTCAAAGCTCCCACCCACACACACAGTGTAATTAAGCTGTAGTTACACAAATTGGAACATACCATGCACTTTGGCTCCATGGTTGTGAGTTGATTCAGAAGTTCAGGTGGCATAAGAAGACCTTTTCTTCAGCTATGAGGGTGATAATAGCAGCCTAACTTCTCTGAGCCTTATAACTATAGAATGTATCTGAAGTGCTGTGAACAAACAGATATAAAAGAATAACTAAATGATAAATATTATTTGCTAAATATTATTTTGCCATGATGAGTCATCATAAACACAAGACACATCTTTACAAAATGACCAAGAGGTTATAAAAACAAACCTAATATATATATTCTTGTTTTAGAGAACAGCTTCTGAACCGAAATGGGAGAAGATTAAATATGGAGCCTGGTACCTTCACCCAAAAAAATGGAAAAAGAAAAGAGTAGGCGAGCAAGATGAAATTCCTGAATCTCTAAAAGCTTTTCTAAAGCTAAGAAAGAAGAAGGCACAAAAGGTACTGGAAGTATCCACAACACTTTGTGTTGTGAAAAGTTACAGGCGATCCCGAAGGTCAGCAGGGAAAATGAGGTACTGTTTGTGATGGTGAAAGAAAGCACAATTTTCTCTTGCATGCTTGCACTATTCTGCTGTACCACAGTGCCATCTAGCTGTAACATGGTGGAAGCACAAGAGAAGAAACGCTCTTCAGCTAGTGCTCAGCTTGCAAGTCTACAATGAAACTGAAAGGAGATGCAGCAGATTAACACCTTGTGTAGGAGAGCCCCATGTCTGTGAGTCTTGAGGAACCATCAATGCCACAGGATTAGTGCAGAGAGCAGCTCCGCCCATGGTGTGTCTCTGAGATTCACTCCAAAAACTGCAGACTTCTCTTTTGTCACCTCCTTATACATAGTCCTGCCTTGTGGCTCCTTCCCTTGCCTAGTGCGAAGATAGTGAGTCATCTCTGCCTATCACTTAACCTTCCTTGAACCATCCTAGCTCCCACTGGGAGGCATTCCTTCTACCTTCAGAGGTGTTCTGCTTTTGGCGTCAAGGATGGCAGCATTGGCATGAATCATGAGGGGTGATATTTTCCAATCAGCATCTTCTAACTGTACTTAAGTGTTCTTTCATGTGAAAAAATCAACCAACTGTCTTGCAGGGTGAAGGGGAAGAAATGCCACTCCATGGAACCTATGCGTTTGAGAAATTCCTTGACGCAAAAGGCTACAGGAAACCAGCGGTGAGTACGGCCACCCAGCCACAGCCCACGTAGCTGGAGCTCCGCACTGGAGTCACAGCTGCTTTGGTGTTGAATCCAGGCTTGGCCGCACCTGTGACCAGCTGACGTCTCACTGCAATAAATAGCCGTCCTCTGCACGTGACCAAGTCTGGATCCAGCCCACGGTTTTTATGTTGGCAAACGTGTTCTTCATCACACTTGTCCAGTTTGTGACCCACCAAAACATATTTGGCCTACTGCTGGTGTGGCTGGTGCTGGCTGTTTAACAGCCCCCCGTTTTTGCTAAATTATCACATCCATGATAGGCATCACACAAGCTTAGCCAGAACTGTACAAGGCTCCCGTAGGAACACAGCCCAGGACTCTCAAATGAGGGACACTAGTCCTAGAAACAGCAGGGACTAGGAACAAAGCTCCATTCAAGAAGCAGGCATAATGAGGGAGCATCACATGATGAAACGCACATTCTAGCCTTTTTATGCACATTTCCATCACCGGATTGGCTGAGTATCTTTATGGTTGGCGTGGATATGCCCTTTAGAATCTGTTTCAAACACAACCACCTCAGTGTAGCTCTCTGACAGGTCCTTACCATGGAATACGGGGAGCATAGAGTCGTGCAGGAGCTAATACTACCAGGTCTGGCTCCAAAACTTTTCTGTGATTGTATTAATAAACATTTATAGGATCGAGCTGTTCCCATATCCAAAAGTTCTGGCAATCTAACAGAGAAAGCCCAAACTCAAAACACAAAGAAGAGCAGGGAGAAAAATGCTGAAAAAGAGAAGGCAACCAGTTCTTCAGCTGAACGCATGGAGAAGCTTCATGAAGATAAAATAAAGCAGTTTAAGAAGTCCTTTTTCCTTCCTCCCATATCTTTGAAAAAGGATTTTTTCTACTCGCCCTACAGACAATTTAAAAATGAATAAACTGTTTTAGACACCTCTTGGAGATGTGTGGAGTCCAAAGATACATGTTGTTCCCAACTGACGCTTCCTCTTTGTCTTGTTTTCAACCCAGTTGATACATTCAGGAGAAATGAGTGGCGAAGTTTTATTGAATATAGGCTGCACCCCCTTGAGCCCCTTCACCAGACAAATATTACCTCAAAGAGAAATTAGCCTCCTAGCAGGGTGGGGAAATTCTGCCTAGTTTGAAGCAGAGAAAGTGGCTTATCCTGAGCACAGGGCTCAGACATGCATTAACCGGGCTAGTCAGGACTTCAGCTAAAGGTAACCCTTGATCCCAAACATAATTCTCTTGGTCCAGCAAAGAGGCATAACCTATGAAATCTGGCTGCTGTATATAAATCTCTAGTTTGAGTAGGAATGGAATGTCACAATTGGTGTATGTGCAGGCCCTTCCTCTGATCTATCTGCTATGACTATTGTTATGGGATTCAATAGGGGAAGCAGCCAGTATGTGGATTAAGTCCCTTCAATACTCAGTCTCCACCTGCTGGATGGGACTGCAGCCTTTCCAGACAGGTTTACATACAAACTTCAAAGGTTGTGTGAGTGCTTAGCAGCACGATATGGAATAGTGACCTTTTCAAATCTACTCCTGACTAATGTTGGTTGCTAAATATTTCCTATACCACTGATGTGGAAACTAGGTGCCTTCAGATTTGTTGGACTACAACCCTGCCCCTCATTTTGATGTATTGACGTAATGCTTGAGGCAGTTGTCAGAAAATGGTTAATGTTGTTGTTGTTGTTGTTATTATTATTATTATTATTATAACATTTCTATGCCGCCCCTTGCCGAAACCTCGGGGCGGCTTACAACACGATAAAATACATTGAAATACAATAGCACATAGGGTTAGGGTTAGGGTTAGGGGAATGTGGCATGGAATATTAAGCCAAGAAATCAGTGTTACTGCAACAAAACTATAGCCCTCCATGTATCTTATTTCTCCATAGCAGAATAATTTGTGTATTTGTCTGCTTCAGTTTCTTCTGCAGATGTTGGCTGCATGTAATTCTGACAAGGCAGTAGAAGAGAGTGGACATTCCTCCAGGAGACTATCTGTGAAGGTCCTTGAAGGCTTTAAATCACGGTCTTCCTCAATTATCTAAGCACCATCCTAGCCAGCTATGCTTGTTTACATTTTTATAGAACCAAGCCAGAAAATGATTTATAACAAGGGCACCAAAACTGTCTTGTATTTTCCTCCCTTTCCTTCACTGGAACCTGCTGAAACTGACATGTTTGTTAGGCACGTTGAGAAATTAACTGAGAACATGGAAGGCCAAAGATAGACACCTGAATACAGATTGCCTGCTAAAAGGTTGGGAAACTACCAGAATGTTTAATCTTACCTATTATTCTAGAGTGGAAAGTGTTATTTGGATTGTAATATGTTTTAGGAGAAACACACTATTTATTGTAAATATGAATGTAATGTGGTAACTCTGCAACATACAAATTCACATATTGGATTTTAAACAGTAGCTATACCTAATAAAATATCTTATTTCACTGATCTGTTGGTGACCAAGATCATTTCTTGATTTTGAACTTGAGAGTACCATGGGCATTTTATTTTCATGATAGAGCAGATATGGGCAGGATGGCAGCGGGAGAGAAAACTCGTCATGTTTTGATTGTAACAAAAACCACACAAGCAACAGAGCAGGCCGCAGCACCTAAAAATTCCAGTTAAGACTTATTATCCAAGGTTTGGACTGAGCTGAAGCCTTTTATTCTTCTGGGAATGGATCACTTCTCCCAAGTTCCACCTGTGTTTGATCTTTTCTGTGTTCTCTCACTTTTCTCAAATCCAGTTTGTAGTGATTTAAACAACTTTTTCATAGAAAATGCAACTGACTAATTCTTTTTTCTACAGGTATAGAGGAAGGAACTACTGACAGTGCTCTAAGACTCATTGCTGATTTCTTCTCATTGTTTTTCCCTATGTTTATTTAGATTCAAAATAGAACTATTTTCAAACAAGACATAATATTGAAAGGAAAACAAATTCCTGTTCTGCTGAACAGGAATTAAATTGCACTTTATAGTCTCTGGTTAGGCTGGCAGTTGTCTGTACTGCTGCTATTGCACAGAACTGAAAGCAGTAAGATGGGCAAAAGCTGCAAAATCAATGCTGCAGGGACGTCTGCTGAACATATCTTCCTTCTGAGTACATCTCAGGATCTTTGCTATTGAAATGAGCCTTATTTATATATTTACTAATCTGGCTGCTGTATTCTGTACCAGCTGCAGCTTCTGAACCATCTTCAGGGGTAGCCCCATGGAAAGTGCATTGCAATAAACCAGGTTGGAGATGACCGGAGTGTAGACTACTGAAGCTATGCTATGCCTGTCCAGCTGGGCCACCAGCAGAAGCTGGTAGAAGGTGCTCTGATGCCACCCACGCCGTAAGTAACTAAGATGGATAAAAGAGCAGCCCCAAGCTACCAACCTGCTCCCTGTTGGATAATATTCCTACTTCCATGTGACTGATTACCTAAAGGCATTAAATAGTCCTAGTGCACATACACAAATAAAATTAAAAGTGAACAAGAATGCAAGCCAGAGAGTGTGTTAAACATTTATGGCTCTCACTGATTCACCTGGAAGAGATGTGTGTACTCAGTGCTTCCTTAAAAAAAGAAAAGAAAATTAAGGTTGCACTCCTATGTAAGCACCTGGGAATAAATATCATCTAATTCTCTGGGACTTCTAAGCATGAGTAAGATAGGGCTGCACAAGTTTGTTTTTATTTTGGGTTGGCCCATGTCCCAAAAAGGGTTCTGCTCTGAGGAATGTGACTTGATGATTGTAAACATCACCATGGAACTGCTCCTGAGACTATCCACAGCTTTATCTGCAGGCACTTGCTGGCAAAAGGGTGGCATTTCACTCTTATAATACCAGCAGCTTGGTCCTGACAGTCACTAACAGATGTTATGTGGCGAAATGCTTTACAAGACAAATCAGCTGCCATTACAGTGTCCATTACAGTGTGAGAGGGTTGGATCTGCAAGTAGAGGGAATTTGCAGCTTTTACTGAAACCCAAATGATCATCTGTATGAATTCCAACACTGCCGTAAGAAGTTCCACCATAGATATGTTACTATTAGCGATGGTCATGAGTTATTCAAAGCATACTCAGTTATTTTCAAGTACTTTGGGAGATTTTTTTTCCAGTTAATTAAGAATAGTAAGATCTTACTGAATATGGGGTTTTAACAGTATAATCATATGCTTTTTTCTTCTGAATTAAGTGCTACTGGCTAGAAAATGCTGGGAGCTGAAGGACCTATTATGTCCAAATGTGGATTTGATCATGCCTTTATTTTATGTAAATTAATATAGAATTGCAATGTTATGCTATATTTTTAAAGGATTGGTTACAGACATATCCAATAATTTCCACTTTGCAAGACATACAAACTGCAGAAAAGTAGCTGTGTTAAGTCTATTAGAGCTCTATGAAATTACAGATAAATGGCATGATCCTGTACATATTTACTGTGATGTTAGTCCCATGCAGAGGAAGACAGGTTTGTTTTATTTTTGAATGTAAGTTCTAGAGAGGCAGGCATTCACTCCTGAGAATTTGAGGCTGCCATTGTGAACACTGGACACTTGGCAGCTATAAATTAAAATGACATTTAATATCCTGTAAAGTTAAAAGCTCTGAATGACACAGGAAGAGTATGAATCCTGCTTACTGGAAATAGATTCACACAGACATCCAATTAGCCATTCCCTTTTTTAATGAGATAGCTAGGAAAGAGATCTCATTAGTGGGTCTTAGGATTCAATTTAGGACCATTATTGGGTAACGGTAAAGAGAATAGACTGGAAAGAAAGGTTTTAGAAAGTTGAGGATCATTTCAAGCTTTTGAATCAACAGCTAATGGCTATTTTGAAACAGAGATTCTCAGCTAACATTGAATTGCTGGAGATCTGTAAAGTCTGCACTGTAAATCTTCTTGAGCTCAACTTCCTTGGCTGTTGGTTTAATCTTTCACCAGAATAATCTTTTAATCCTGTCCTAAAATCTGACATCACTGTTTCAAGAGCAGCATCAAAATGGGTGATAAAATTAAATTAGCATAATTGGTAAATCTAATTTGTGTTAATTGGATCTGATAACCCTAAGGAGACCAGCCACCCACTCCTCTGAAATACTTTAGCTCTCCAGCCTTTGTTACAAATAAAATCAATGTAGCATTAAGAAATCTAATATAGTGTGTGAAAATTTTCTTTTAAAAAAATAATCCCGCAGAGGGGGAGAAGCCAGCATTTAACAGCAGTTAGAAAGTTCATCCGTCTTAATATGCCTTAAGCATCCAAACATGTTAAGAGTCCAAGTATGTGAGTACAGCAGCTGTTCATCTCTGTGGGTACTTATTGCAGGAGGCTAATAGAAGCAATCCTTCTGCAACATAGGAATGCATTAAATCTTGCCATCATTGCTCACGTGGAAGGAAAGTTCATTGGTGCCACCAGGGCTTAATAATTTTTCATTTACTTATAAAACATGCACCACACAAAGGAAAAATAGGAGTACTTCAAATTGCTGGGTATAAATATCGTGTTACTGGGTGACTTCAATTTTTTCCAGCACTGCTTAAGAGCAGTTTAACTCATCTCTGTGGTAAAGGTGCTGAAGGAACACACAACTGAACTGTGGTACCTGCAATGCAAATATCTGAGAACCAATGCAGGTTCAGTTATCATGCTTAAAAGCACCCATCTTTGGAATTTGGCTTCACACACTTAACCAATGGAAAATATTGATCAGATCTGGAACCCACAATCTGGTCTAGTTCTTACCATGGTGGTAAACCTACGTATGCCTTCTGGGCTGTTTCATTTCACACCCCAGGTGCTGGCTTACATGACTGATTGCTTCTCCAAACCAAAACAATTCCTTCTCAAAGACAACTAGTGTATCTGGGAGAAGCCTAGGGTAGAACTCTTTTTCCGAACATCTTATTTTCTGTGTACAACTGATGTTTTGTATAATGAAGCACTAGTCAAGTCAGTGAAGTACAGTGGGCTGTCAGTTAAGGGGAAAAGGGAAAATACATCTGAGAACTTTCCTCTTCTTCTGATTCCCCCACCATCCAACAGGTTCTATGCTGCTCTGCCAAATTCTCCTCAGCAGCTGTTTAACAGCAGTTGGTCCATGTGCTTCTACTAATGCAGAAGACTGAGACTTGGAAGGGCAGCAATGAAGGAACTAAAACAGATCATCAAGTGTAAGGATGAGTTTCACAGGAGACCAAGGCCAAAATCATGCACACATTGTATTCCTGATCACTGTGTACTGGCATGAAATCCGGACAGTGAAGAAAGCTGGCAGGTCAAAACTGCAAACATTCAAAACATGGTGCTGGAGGAGAGTTTTGTGGATACCCTGAACCAATGGAAAGATGAACCTAAATCAAAGAAGTCAGAACTTGTTCTGGAAGCAAAAGGGATAGAACGGTGGGTGATAAGGCAAGATTCCCTGGAAAAGACAGTAAGTCGAAGGCAGAAGAATACGGAGAAGCAACCATATATATTGAACAGGTCTGTGAAGGACAGGACATTTTGGACAGCATTCATGCATAGAGTTGCTTAAGTTGGAGATGACTTGATGGCACATGACAACAAATTTTGCCTGACTGCAATCTGTCTTAACAGGTCTCAAAGTGAACAGGAGCTTCATTTTAGCATTTTGTAAGATGTTTACCATGCTTGGGGTGCAAGCAGAGGAGAGAGAAACCTCCCCAATCAAGAGTACCCACCATGGTGATGGTTCTGGGTTTCCATGCCCATACCTCAAACTGCAAGGAGGTGGGATGGCAGAAATAAGCCCCAAACTCACCCAGAATCTCTCTCAAACGCTTGCGTAAGGGAGGAACAGACCTGGAGGGAAGGGTCACCTCCCTCAGCTGTTTTAAACAGGTGCATATTGGTCAGCTGGAGTCACTGGGGCAGTGGGAGCGAGATTGGGTGGACTCAGAGGGATGGTGGAGGACAGGAGGAATGTTGTCAACGAGGTCGCGATGGGTCAGGAATGACTTGGCGACTAAATAACAAAAATATTTTTGTCAACCATGGTTTTAGCTGTTAAATTTCTGTAAACTGCCCAGAGTCATTTTGTCTAAGGGGCAGGCTACAATTCTTTTAAAAATGCTGCATACTGGAAAAAAGCACAGTGTTTTATTGCATTCCGGCCTCAATATTATGAATTCCCCTAACCCACCCAGAAAGCTGTGGTTATTGGGCTCTAAAGAAATTAAAGAAATGAATAATATAAACATTTAAAAGTTCATCACATTCACCGCGGTAGGCTCATTCTGATGCCATGTAAGAGAACTGCAACCTATCATTTTATTTCTGTTTCTCTAATGTTGGTTTGTTTCCATGTTTGAACCCAATGAGGAGGAGGACTGAATGAGCAGGCAAACCAGCCAGTCGGCAGGGGAGATTCGCCCGGCCCCTCCGCGGCCTCAGGCCCGCGCCCTGCCGCTCGACCCGGGCGCGGCTGAGGGGGGAGCGGCGGCGGCTCCACCCCGGAGGCCCGGCGGGAGGGCACAGGCTCCTCCTAGGCCCGGGGCAGGTGCCAGGCCGGCGGGGGCCATAAAAGGCGCCGAGGGCCGCGCCGCGCCTGCCTCGCCTCGCCTCGCCTCTCGTCGCCGCGCGTCTCCTCCCTGGGCACGCCGCCGGCATGGCCGCGGGCGAGGAGGGCGACGGCGCCCCGGACGCCCGCCCGCCGCCGCCGCCGCCGCCCGCCGCCGCGCTGGCCACCAGCGGCGACGGGGCGTCTCTGGCGGGGATGTGGTCGGCCTTGCTGGTGGCGCTGGTGGCCGCCTTCATCGCCTGGCTCTGGTACGGAGGCGGCGACGGCGCCCAGGAGAAGGCGGCGGCTGCCGAGGCCGAGGGCTCGCCGCAGCGGGACGCGCCGGCTGCGAAAGGTACTCGCTCCCGCGCGCGGCTTGGCTCCGAGGAGGGCCGGGCGGCCCCTCCGGCAGCGTCCCTCCGGTGCCAAGTCGGTGCTGCCGCGCTTGCGGCGGCGCGGACGCCTCGCTTTTTCCCCTCTTGCAATGAACCGGGGAGAGCGGCTCGCACGTTGCAGCCTAGTCAGCGATGCAGATGTTTATAAATAATACCCCGCCACGATTAATCCGGGGGGGGGGGGGTCCGCAGGGTCCTCTTTCTCCTGCTTCGCAGCTCGTCCTCACGACAGCCCTGCGAAGTAGGCTGGGCTGAGAATCCGTGACTGGAGAGTCCGAAATCCTCTTGACCCGCGACTCTCGAGCCTCTTCCTCGCAGTCCATGCAAGGTTGCTGGATTCTCGTTCGTAGGAAGAGGGTGTGCGCGCACGCGTGCATTCACCCCCCCCCCCCAGCCTTTACCCACACCCCCGGCTCTTTCGCCCAGCTTTGGGGTTTGGGGGAACGGTACTGGTCAAGTGTCCCCTTGCTCCCACCCTCTGGAGCCATCTCTCCGTCCAACCTTATTTCTGCCACTTCTCATCGGTGTGCTGAAGAGGATTCTGCCACAATCTTTTTGCTCCCTGAAGTGTATATGCTGCGTTTTCCCCTCATCTTTGCTTTCTTTTTCCTCCGCACTTCTGTCCAGTGTGCTAGATAAACTTAAGGTGTTTTGCAGAGAGCCTGTAATTCAGACATATGAGTGGTGCAGGTGCAGATTCAACGGATGCAGATTTTACCAGCAGTGACAAAAAGGTTTACTTTACTCAGTAAACCTTTTACACTCTACTCAGCTTACCTTGAGATAAGGTTTGCTGACCTGAAGTGATAGGAGGGCTCATCTGCTTCTTTAATTACTTGTGGTCCCCATCTGAAAGTCTGTTTCAGTTTCCTTCTCCCACTTGCCCATGCCTTCCTGCATATTCATGCACATTTATCATGAATGCTTGGTGTTGTGCGATTCTGACCTACTGCCCCAGACTCTATGCCTATCCAGAATCTTCTCCTGCAGGGAATGTTCTTGTAAAGCTGCCCTCATTTGTGCCAAGAGTTATCCAGATCTTCTGGGATGTTTCGCAACATTACTGTGCCTTACTGAGGTTTGCAAGGGTCCGGTCACTGTCATCTTCCACATGTAGCTCTCCTGTATTTTCCCATTATTTCTCCAGTCACCTTTCTTAACATGGAAAATTTGCTAAGGGGAAAAAGACACAATGGAGTCGGTGAAAACACCCCTAGTTGCAGAAGGTTCATATGTGCATTAGTTGCTTGTGATTCGCCGCAGTGGCAGTTGGCATATGCTTGAGTTGTCGGTAAGAGATTGCATATTGCCTGATGTTAATGCAGAGTTATTACTTGGAGAGATGGAAAGTAATCGACTGACCAGGGGGAAAAAAGTCGTGTGCATCTGTGTATGATTCAAGGGTTCCATTTGTGTATAGCTCAAGGAAGAATAAAGGGCCTGAAGGAGGGAGCTCAAGTGCCCTGGATTTTTGCTAGCCTGCTAAGCAACCTTCCAGCATTGCTTCTGGGCAGGCGTGAGAAGGGCAGGCATGAGAAGAATACTAGTAATGGTGACCTTTGCATTGCTCTGATCCCATCAGGCAGCGATCTTATCAAGCCAGTTCTGTGGCTCCTGTGGGAATCTTTTCCGGAGGGCTTGGCTGCATGCTGGTCTGAGAGACGCTTATGGGCATTGCAGGCTTAAAATCAACCTATTTTTAGCCTCCATGTGGGAATGGCATGCTGGCTATTATGTATATTCATGCTGAAGCAGTACAAGACCTTCCTTGTAAAAGCTAAAGGGCCCAAAGCAGTAAAAGTCTGGGATATTGCTTGGGAACTTTGCTGTGTTCAAAAATAAAAGTCCATGGAGGAAAAGGTAGTGCCAATAAATTAGTTTTGGCAAAAGTAAGAATGATTGGGATTGTGCCACTTGCGTTTCTGCTGCAATCCACTAGAAGACTGAAACGGAAGGGGGTGATGTAATGTTTCTTGTGTAGAACTGAGTTTGGGCTTTGTAGGAAACTGGCCAAAAGTTATAACTGGGCTATTTATGCCATTGTTTTGCCATAGCCAAGTTACTTTCTGCTTAAAGTACCTCATCTGCCAGCTGGCCTTGAGTGGAGCCTGGTGTTTTGAAATAAAAGAGCAGCGCCCTGGGTGTGTATCTGGGGAATGGGGCAGCAGCTCTTTCACAAGGCAAGCCTCCCCTGCCAGGGTTCCGCTGTTCAGCTTCCCTTTTGAATTTATCTAGCGTTTGGGTTGCAATGGGTCTGGGTCGGTCAGACCATAGAAATTGCTGGTAGTTCAGGAATAGCTTTCAGCTCCCCTCTACCTGAAATTAAATTAAAGCATTCGTGCATTTGTAAGCATTCCACAGAAAGCAATGGCAAAAGGTGCTGGAGGGTGGGCAGGTGGTCTAGTGGCAAATTTAGAAGAGAGGGTCGCTTCATAAGTCAGAGCCACACTTCAAAGCTACGAC
Organism: Varanus komodoensis; assembly: GCF_004798865.1. Taxonomy (NCBI): domain Eukaryota; kingdom Metazoa; phylum Chordata; class Lepidosauria; order Squamata; family Varanidae; genus Varanus; species Varanus komodoensis. The sequence continues at coordinate 8,351,960 of NW_025335568.1, forward strand.
CTCTTCCAAGCCCACCCTCCATAAACCACTCCCAGTCAGCTATGTGAAAAGGAGAAATGAAATGGAGCTGCTGCAATTGAGACTTAACTACTCCCTTGCAAAAAATAAATTTGAACTCTCTGTGACCCCGATGCTGCTTTTTGCCTATTCAGTCCTTCACAACTGAAGTGCAGGCATAAATAGCCAGGATTTGTGGGGAGTCAGGGAGGTGGGAGGTAGTTTTTGGAGTAGCAAAGGCAAGCTGACCACATGTTGCTGAGGAGCAGCGGCTGACCATGAGGGAAAGTGTCGCAGAAAACACACATCCATGCCTGGCAGACCTCTCCAGATAGGGAGTTCCCAGGACCTGTTGAACCCCCGTTCATTCCATGTTACGTTCAGGACTCCAACACAGTGGCAGCTGTCAGCCACGAACCAGTAAAATTATGTTTCTTGAGAGGCGGTGGGGGAGGGAGAGTGGCCCTGGCTTTATAAGTGGGGGCATTCCGACCCCCAGAGAGCCCCTTCCGCTGCACCCTATCTTGGTGAGGATTTGCTGCTGGCAGTGAGTGGAAATGGGGACAAAAATAAATTGGGTGGATTGCAGAGGAGGGCCACTTGTGAGGGCTTAAATCACCTTCTTGGCTGTAAAGTTTCTTGTTACTATATGTAGTAAGACAGAGGCAAGTGAAGGGTGTTCTTCCTGACTGACTAAGACTCCTTCTGTTTAGAGCCACTTCAGAGCCATTATGAAAGTGTCATTTCTGCAACAAAGGCCAATGATGTGTCCAGTCCTCATGAGGCAGTGGGGAACCAGGTGGATCTTCCAGGAGAACACAGTGCTCCCAACAGTGCTGCCAGTGTTGCTGAACAGTCTTGCGAAACAGAGCCGCAGGTCAAGGAGCCTACAACTCCCTTAATGAACTACAAGGAATATCTAAGGGGTGAAGCATTCAATTATCCTACAACGGCATCTGAACCATTGCAAAGCCAAGAAGCTGAAATGCATGGCACGGGCACGTCTCCAGAAACAAGCACACCTAATGACAAGCATGAAGAAAGGTGCAAAGAACCGCTGTGTCGTAATTCAGTTGATCGTGAGGAATGGGAAATGGTCCCTGAGCATTCCGTGTGGGGCGATGCAACCAGGAAGAGCAGCGTGGACGATGCCAGCAGCAAGGACCCAGAGCAAGCCAAGAGGGTTGCAGCCGTGTCTCCAATGCCTCAGACTGTCCATGTGGTTTTCCGTGTGCACTACATCACTCACTCGGAAGCCCAGCTGATTGCTGTCACAGGTGACCATGAGTGTCTAGGCCAGTGGCAACACTATGTACCACTCAGGTGTGACAAGGATGGGTTCTGGTCAGACTCTGTTGTCCTACCTGTTGATACCAGAGTTGAGTGGAAGTTCATACTAGTGGAGAATGGGAAGGTCAGAAGATGGGAAGAATGTGGCAATCGAACCCTAATAACGGAGCACGAGGATCGAGTGGCCCACAAGTGGTGGGGATATCACTGAACAGGAGCTCTGGCCAAACATGGAGGCTCCCATTTTATTCCATTTGTTTATAGGTGTTTCCTGGTTTTTTGCCCACCATAGTATTTTATCTCTGCTGCATGTTTTGCCAGAACTGCCTTAGAGTAAAGTCTCTCTTCTGCTAGCCTAGGCTTTAAGACACAAGGATACTTTGCAGATTGAACCAGACCAAAGCAAACCTAGTGACAGACACATCAGGTCTCTCTAGTGAGTAGCGTTTCAGAACGGCTCACTGCTTTAAAAGCTTTAAACCCCCTATGCTTGAGGATTGTACTGTGTGAGGAGACAGGAGTAGCAACCATGGACACTTGACCGACAGAATGGGAGAGGTGTAGTTAAACTACGCTGTAACAATGCTCTTAATTTATCGTGACTATATAAGAAAGCAATAAAGATGATTTTTAGACTGATAACTGTCCTTTCATATTTTGAATTTTGTAGTAGGAGCTGGCCTGGCCTTTAGCCAGGTGAAATTCTGCTGAGTGCTTCTCCTCACTGCCACCATAATCCTTATGGAAATTCCTTTTTGGCACTAATTCTCGCAACTAACTTTTGTAGCACACATCATAGAAAGTAGGCACGAAGCTGTGGCTGATTCCTCCCGCCTTCCGTGGTGGGGTGGGCCTCTTTCCTCCAGGAAGGAGAAGAAGGGGCTTGACACAGCTGTGTTCACATATTACTTCTTGGAACCAACTGTGCTGAAGGGGCTACAATGTTCTCCCTAAAAGCTTTATTTGATGCGCACCCTGCGTTTCTCCCAAGAAAATGCACATCTCCTTTCTCTCCTGCTAGGTTTCACAGGCTGCCTGAAGCGTGGAAGTGCTTCTAGTTGTGGAGGCTGCTTGCACGATTTAGAACTCTGCATAGTGAAGAACTTAAATGTGCAAGCTTCCCCACAACTAAAGGAAGGTTCTCTGATGCTGCACCAAGTAGGTCAGCAGTGAGGACAGAAGGAACAGTGTGGCCTTGGAGGGGGGTGCTAAGCGTTGCAGTGCTGTCCTGTTCAAAGCATGTATCCTGTTCACATGAGTAATGCTCTCGTGGTTGGGTCCTGCATTAATTGGTACTACATGTTCACTTGGCCTCTTTTCCTGAGGATTTCAAAATGAATTTGAATGATGGCCTCACACAGCAACAAAAAGAACCTCCACCCAACATGTGAGGTGTGTCCAAAGCTGGTGTAACTTGCAGAAGGAAGTTGATGCCGCCTTTCCTACGAACAGTGGGTTTCTGGCTGTGGTTAAGTCATGACAGAAATGTGTTCTCTGAAGAAGAAGAGGAAAAGTTAAAAGGGGGACAAACCAACTAGACCAAAACTACAGGGAAGTGGTTTGAGTGGTAAGCCTATTACAGGACAGCTCCACAGAAGCTCCAGCTTGTTACCATGAGCTTTAACTGTGGATTACTTGTCCCTGAACATTCCTGCAATGGTGCTGGATTTCAATATTCCTGTCTTGTGGTTTAAATTTGATAAAGATTGTTAGAAAGTCTAAAGGGGTCGGCTTCCTGTAAGGCTGTGAAATCACTTGAAAAGCACTGGAGACTTAACATGCCTATGAGGTAGTTTAGGTTGAAAAAATGATAAGGTCAATAGCATAATAGAGGATGCTCCTACCTTGCAGGGTCCTGTGAACAGGAAGTGGTGCTCTGAGCTCCTTGAATGGAAGGGAAGGTAATAACATGAAAGGTGAATCGAAGGAGCTCAGCACCGTGGCCGGCAATTGCATTGCAGTCCTCAAAAGGAGGAGTTGCCATTAGGATGGGCAAAAACAGGTTCTGGATTTTAAAAAAATGTACACATTAAGTGTTGCTTAAATTCTCTAAATATTAATCAGAATATAAGCATGTTAGCCTTACAGTTAATCTGTAAACAGAATCAATGCCCTCTACTACGTATATTGAATTAAAGGACACTTTTTATATAAATGAAAAACTTGATCCTTTCTCAGTTATGAACATTTACATTTGCAGATGTTGAATTTGTGTCATTGCTGAAGAACTATATAAAGAAATCTCAGTGGGAAACTTGATTTAAATCAGTCTTGTTTCTTGCTGATCTAATTCCTAGTGACACCTTCATACCATCCCATGTGAATTCTTGCAAGTGTATTAATAAAGTTCTGTAGAAGGTGGTGTTTGGCAAAACAAATGGGCAGGAGGCAGAGGCTTGACAGCATAAAACTTGCACATAGAAGACTTCAGCAAGCCTGGGGATATTTGTCTGAGACTTTGAAAAAGCCACAAATAGAATAGATTGCAGTAGATTAGATAAACTAAAGCTGTGACTAGGTAGAAGTTGGCTTCCTTTTGTTTTGACTTCCTCCGAGCAAGCCCCTGGGCTTGCTCACGAGGAGATCATTTTCTCCGAGCTAGTCCAAAACGAACTCGTGAGAAAGCCGCACGAAAGCCGCACGCTTGGCAAGTGCAAAACCTGTGGGGCAGGGTGGTTAAATGGGCATTGCAGGCCAGATCCAGCCCGCAGGCCTTAGTTTGAGGACCCACGCTCGCTCTAGTGTATCAAAGTTTATAGAGCTGCTAGTATCCCCTTGCATAGAAGAAAACTAGCCGAGAGCCACAAAATATGTGGTCAGTTTAAAAACAAAAACTTCCCAGTGGCTGGACAGTGGGTCTGGGCAGACCTCTTGTCTTCTTTGGATACAAAGGAAATAAGGCCCATGTTCAACAGGCGATTTTGATACTTATGTTGAATACATAGCATCTTAAATGCAATACTTCAAATGCTTTTGCCATCCCATTTTCTTGAAAAAACTGTCCAGGAGAAAACCACTGAAATTTGTGCTGTAAACTTGGGGGCTGGAGCAGCTGAAAACTACAATTTAGTCTTCAAAGGTGCCACACAGCTGTTTGTTTTCTCAAGGAATCTGAGGTACGGTCAGAATATGCAAAAACAAAAAAACAAAAAACCCCTAGCAACAAATCCGCTCTGGACATGCTTTGGACTAACTGGAAGACCCTGGCTGCAATATCCAACTTGAAGGAAGGCCTGCAGCCAGTGAGACTGTAGAAGTGGTTTGAGGATCAGAGTACAAAGCAGTGATGTTATAGTAAAAGTAGGAGCCAAACTAGAAAAGATGCAATTCATGCAATGTGATTAAAAACAAATAACTGGGGAAAGAGGGTGGAGTAGGGCCATAGCATGAGGTCAAAGTTTAGGGGGTGTTTGTTCTTTGACTTCTGTTGTGCTGGATGAAAAGTTTGCACTGGTACAAATGAGAATTTTCCCCCAATGCAAACAGGCAATTTGAGGTTCAAGTGACAGATAAAGGATTAAAACTACACCTGGGTTCTAGTCTAGACTGAGTCACCACTCCCCATATTACTTTTACCTTAACAAAACCAAAACCCATCCATACAATTGACGTATGAATGGCATCTTTTCTAGGCTGGCCCTTCTTCAGCTATTTGGGCGACTGTTTTCAGTGGCAGATGAAATCGGTCCCTCCTTGCTGCTTGACAGTTCTTACTAGCACCACAGAACTGATGTCCCAGCCTCTCTGTGTTGGCTTTCGTCCATCTTCCTTCTACTGAGACATTTTGCTGCTTGAAGCGGAAGAGCATGCCTCCTCCCACTCTCCCCAAGTCACGGCGGGTGCATCGTGCCCATATGTTGGCACCTGAAAATCCAATGTTTCTCTGTCCCTGCAACTAAAAATACAATTCAGAAGCATATTATAATCAGGAAGGCCTATCATGTAGTGATGCTTTGTTAGCATATTGAGGACCTCACTTGCTAATGGCTAGCAGAGTTGAAGCTAGTTCTGCTCTCAAAATACTAAATGATAATTCAAAGCAAGTACTTTTGCATGAGTACAATTTTCTTTGCCAGCAATACATTACAAAGGTTACAGCAGCCTTAACAGAGGCTTTTAAGTTTTGCAAGTGGACTTAAAGGCATGTTGGAGGTCTGTCTGAGAGGATTAGCTGCATTATTTAGCTGATTCAGATGTTCACCAATTAAAAGCCACTTCGCCCGTCACTGGAGTAGCTCAGTGCCTGCTTCTGCGGAGTTCATGCTTGCATTGACAGGTTGGGAACATAATCTCAATTTGGACAGCACGGTTTAGCACGGTCTTTCATGACCTGCTGTCCTCCAGATGTTTTGGACTGAACTACTGTCAGCCCCAGTCAGGATGGCCAATGGTAGGCAGAGCTGGGACCTGTAATCCAAAATACCTGGAGGGTACCAGATTGAGGAAGGTTGGTTTTTATTTGGTTAGCAAATAAAATCGGAAACCAGCAGCACAGACATTCGAGGTAAACCCACATGGCCCGTTTCAGAGTCTAGAAGTACACAAGCACTGCTTCTGTTCTTCATGTGTGTATTCTGGAACCTAGTCTGTTGTGGTCTGGCTAGATTCAGACAACAAAGCAAGCCATGGTGTTATTTTAACCACTGTGGGTCTGCTCTGTTGTCTGGACCGAGTCATAGTATTTCACTGTGGTACATTCATCTGTAGAAACCACAGTAAGAAACCATGGTTCTGTGGGGGTTTTTTTTAATACCATCATGGCTTTTTCTATTGTCCAAACCCAGGATTGTGGTTTCCACAGACCTGGCATCGCACTACCACAGGGTCCCCTGGAAAAAGTGGCACCTGCAGAAGCCACTCCAGCCTTTAAGTGCGGACCAAAGAGGAAGAGGTAGGTGACCTAGGCAGGGGGCAACGCACATTGGCATTGAATCTCGTGCATGGAGAGAGACGTGCCGGGAGTGGGAGGACTGAAGAGGAAGGATGAAAAACCACGATGACACAGAAACCACTTGACAATTTGACTAATAAATCATGGTAAACCTCGCCAGTGAGTGAGTGTGTGTGTGTGTGTGGGAGAAACAAATGACATGAACTACATAACCTATCTTGATAGTTTTCTTTTGCTGTTGTAAGGAAGTCCTTGGGGAAGAGACATCTGAAATCTTCCAGAAAATGCCCATTTATTTTGCTTGTATGAAGCCAATGGTTTTGGAACCAAGGCACTCTCCTCATGCTGGTTCCTCTGCTGTGGATGATGTGCATAGAAGCCTTGTGGGCTATAGATGGTCTGGGGAGCCTGCTAAGAGTTTACACAGGATGCTGGCCATTGGTATAAGCCTTCATGGACTGTTTTCAGTTGTTGGGCTTCTGTAGATGCCCGCATGCAGTGTGTACTTGTGGCAGTACCCCGTGGGGAGTAAACCGACAAGGTAGGTAATCTGTCTTTGAGGGTAAGGCCTGTCTGTCATTACTGATTATATCGAGGAGCCTTTCGCTTAACCTCACAGGAGACAGAACTGGAACACAGTTCACAAACCGCTGTGGGATTGCTTACAACGAGCCCAGGCTGTGCTCCTTCTGGCCATGCAAAGTGGTTATGACCCACCTGTGAGCTCAGGGTTCCAGGAATGGAACATGATCTCCAGCAGGGATCTTTTGTTTGTGGCTGAACCAAGTGTCCATGGCTACAGAGTATTTCTCTGTTGTCCTCTGTGTGTAAGAGTCTGTCCGAGGAGGGTTAAGAGTGCTTGCGTACAAGGCTGGAGGATATTCCCTGTGGCTGTGCTCTTGCTCAACTGATGAACAACATAATCCAGAGAGACTCTGCAGTCAGCGGGGTCAAGGACCTGCCCGGTGGCTTGAAAGAAATTGCTGCCTCACCACACAGTCATTCTTTAACCAGTCGTGTTGTGTTTAAACAGGGCTATAGCAAAATCAGTGCTCCTCTCAAATAGAGAAATGGTCTTGTCAGAAGACTGCAATTTGAGGCCATTGAGATGGCACTTCAACTTTAGTCTAAGACTTGCACCTAAATTTAGATCCCGTCTGAAATTTATATCCATTGCTATACCATCTAATTTTGAATAGTATAGGAACGTAGGAAGCAGCCTTATATGGAGCTTGATCCTTAGGGTCTCTAGCCCAGTATTCTTGGCACTGACTAGCAGCAGCAGTTTGCCAAGGATTCTTTCCCAACCCTTCCTGGGGAAGCCAGGGATGGAACCTGGGCCCTCCACAAGCAAAGCAGGGGCTCTGCCATGGTGCTGGGGTCCCTGCTGTGAAACACCATCTAGCACCAGCTTGAATGGTGCTTGCTCGCCCTTGTCACAATCGCTGCAAGAAGCCTGAGGACTGAAACGGTCAATGCTTAGCTCAGAGCATTGTAGAGCACTGTAGCAGCTTAAAGACAAACAAATTTATCTTGGCATAAACTTGCATGAGTTCACAGTCCACTTCATCAGAGTGAACTACAGTGCATGAAAGCGTATGCCAAAATAAACTGTTCATCTTTACAGTGCCCCAGGAGTCTATTTTTGCTGTAGTTGCTATGGGTATAACATTGTACTTCTCAGGTACAGGGAGCTGGAAATTTTATAAAGCTGTAGCATCACCTAATTGAGCTTCGCAGCGACATCTGCCTGCTGCTGAAGGAGTAAAACTTGAGCAAATCAACCTTTTCATCTGTTCTAATGAGGCAATTCAGATGTTCCTAAAACCTTTCCTGGACAAGCATTGAGGTCAGCGGTGGGCAACTTGTAAGCATAGCCAATGAAGAAAAAATCAAGGGAGCTACAGGCTAAAATACCTTGAGGGCCACCTCTCTCTTGCGGGGGTGGGGGGGATTTTTGCACACACCCCACCCCTGCAAGGCCCACTTTTGAGGGCCAAGCAAATCAAAAGTGAAAGAAGCACTTGAGTGAAAATAATGACTTAACGACATCATCAGCTGAAAAAATTACGCCAGTGGGAGCATTCCTCCACTGACGGGGATTAGACCACAGACTGTGCCTGCACTTGAATGCAACGCACTGCCTTTTGAAAGTGAAAGCAGCAAAGCGTCTGGTGGGACCTTGAAAACTTAATAAAATTATCTTGACATACACTTTCGTGGACAACAGCTGTTTCATCAGATGTCCATAAAAACGTAGGCCAGAATAAAGTGGCTAGTTTTTATGGTGCCACACAGATTTTTGCTGTTTTTGCGGCACTAGATTAACATCTAACCGTAACCCTTTTGAATGTGGACGATGTTTACCTTGGGAGAGGTGTGTGCATGCAGTGAGAGAGCTGTGCTGTCCTACAGCAGTCTAAAGTCCAAGTATTGCCCATGGGCAGATCCTCACAGAGGGCTTGGTTTCACAAGAGGCAGATAACAGATGGAATGTATCCCCTTGGGCAAGTGATCATCTGATGAACACACAGAGGAGGACTGTTTCTAAGGAAACTGGCCCCCCAGATGCAAACGAGAGTTCCCATCATTCCTGGCAACTGGCTCTCCTGGCTGGGGCTGATTAGGGCTGGAGTCCTCACGCTACCTGGAGAGACACAATTTCTACCACCACCCCTCTCTGGCCCCGAATGGAGCAAAGAATCAAGTTGGAAGGCACATTTTAGTTCAGAGAAAGAGATCTGTAATTCAGAGTCAGCACTGCAGGAACACATGCGACGGAGTGCCGCTGATTCCGCTGCTGTGAGAAGAAACCACGCACCTGCGTGTTCCTGCTATGATGTCTAACCCCACCAGGTGGACGGAGCCTTTCGGTGAGTCGCAAAGCAGCATTCACAGTGAACGTGTTCTCAGCAGTGCCCCCCTGACCCTGCCATAGCCCCGTTCAGCCCTTGTAAGATTGACACAGGGCTGCCCACAGCACAGCGGCAGTGTTTTAGGCTTCTGCATGGTGACTCACGACATTGCAAAGCCGCAGAGGTCACTGTACGCTTTTCTCTCTCTTTTTCATTTCACACTATAGTCCAAAAGACGGGCCATCAGCGCATATGTACAGACTTCCCTTTTCCCATGTACTCCTACCCACCCACTGAGATTTGGGAATGAGGTTCTTCTGAAAGACCCACCCTTAAAGGAAACAAAAGGGACAGCAATTAGAAGGGCCTTCTCAGTGGCTGCCCCCCACTGTTGGAATGGGCTTCCCAGAAAAGGGTCACCTGGTGCTACCACTACTTTCACTTTGGCCCCAGGTAAAAACGCCTCTTTTGCAGGTATTTCAAGACCTGATTTTTACCAACTGATTGCAAGAGCTCACCGTTTTTTTTTTCCTTTTTCCTTTCCCCCTCTTTACCACCCTATACTTGGAATTGTACTGTTGGCCTATATATTACTGTTGTTCATCACTCAGAGAGCCATATCAGGCTATTCAGCAGTCTATAAATTTGAAAATAAATAAATAAACAAACTGACTTCTGATTAGTAATTCTAGTGTTAATATATTGAAAATTACATTAAAATTCTTAAAATAGTAAAGACTAGGTAGGTGTAAAAAGGTAAAGGTTTCCCCTTGGCATTAAAGTCCAGTCTTGTCTGGCTTTAGGGGGCAGTGCTCATTTCTGTTTCCTAGCCGAGGGAGCCAGTGTTTGTCTGCAGACAGTCTCCATGGTCATGTGGCCGGCCTGACTAAACACCAAAGTGCACAGAACGCTGTTACCTGCCCACCAAAGTGGTACCTTTTTATCTACTTGCATTTGCATGCTTTCGAACTGCAAGGTTGGCAGGAGCTGGGACGGAGCAATGGGAGCTCACCCCACTGTGCAGATTCGAACTGGCGACCTTTCGATCAGCCAGCCCAGCAGCAGCACAGCGGTTTAAACCACTGCGCCATATTCAGAAATGTCCTTGTGGGTAATCCACATTCATTTATTATGCTTCACTAAATCTGGCCACTTCCAGGCTCATGACACAAAGGGGGACAAGCAGTTTCTGCCTACCAAACCTCCAAGAGTCAAGATTACAAAACGAGGCCAACTTTTATTATCAAACACTTTCCATAGGCTCTTAACATTCCATTCAGCAGAGCACAATCTAGATACACCCGAGTGATTGCAAGCCATACCGTGCTTCACTGTGAAAGCTTCTTCTCCTTTTCCTTTGCTCGCTCAATCTTCTTCCCCTGGCATCTGATCATTGTAGACATTGCTAAAAGTAGTGTTGATGAAAAGGTCATTGCTACTGCACAAGGGAATACATACTCCGTGGCTTGGAGTGCACGTACACCCACGCTGTGTGACATCATCTTTGCAACACTGGTGCATCGTTTTCCCTGCATGCGTTCCATTTAGAGGTGCTTTCCTGGAGTAAGCAATGGTCTCAGAGGATTGGCAGCATGTCAATCTCACATCATAGCTCCCACCATCATGAGATGTGATACATAAAGGACGGCACATAAAAGTTTTAAATAAATAAATGAGCACATGTCTTCCTGAGTCAACGAGGAGGGCAGGACTAAGACAGCCGTGATTCTGGCTTCTGAAGGTTCTGTAGGATGCATGCACTCAGACAATGCACAGATTCCTGCAGCTGGTGGGAGGTTCTAGAATTTCCTTTCTTGAAGGGTCCCTGCCACGTGTGTCTCCAGAAAGGAAATTTCTGAGTGGAGAAATTCCTTGGCTCTAGGGCACATGAACATAAATCCATGCTCATAAGGTACATGCACTGTCCAGTCTGGCATTTCACAAGATGACACCTCCAGGGGTACATTCTGAATGGCAGCTAACATGTTATAGCACAGTTAGGCTTTCTTAGTGCACCCATAGCCAAACCTCCGGCATCTCTTAGCATTTAAATCATTGCAGGAGTAGATATTTGCATAATAAATACAGCAGATGGAGAAGGGGTGAGGCTTGCAAAGCACTCTTGTGCTACACCGGGATGAAAACTGCATTTTCACAGCCTCTTCCTTTCACCACTTTCCCCCTTTCCCTCTGTTTCTCCCATACTGAATTTTGGATTGTAAGACCTTCTAGCACAAATTGGTTCCCCATACTGTATAAAGCACAATGCACATTAAGTGTGCAATATAAATACACCTGCTGAAAGAGGTATCACACCCCTATTCTAGGCTCAAAGCAAAATATCCAATAATAATCCAATTATTTTAAATTATTGGGTCTTCATGCAGTGAATGTTTCCCTACCTTGGTTTCCCAACTGCAACGTTTCCACCAGGTTCTGCAGATTCTCCATCTTGTTCTGTATTTTCCTGCATGTGCTTTCATCTGCTTCTCCTGCTTGATTAGCTATGGACATAATATCTTATCAGTTAAACTGCCAGAGCTATAAAAGGAACATTCAGCCACAAGAGAGCCAGTGTGGTGTGGTGGTGAAGAGCATGGGACTGGGACTCAGAGGATCTGGGTTCTAGTCCCCGCTCAGCCATGGAGCCACCTGGGTGACTTTGGGCCAGTCACAGACTCTCAGCCCAGCCTACCTCACAGGGTTGTTGTTGTGGGGATAAGATGGAGGAGGAGAATGATGTAAGCTGCCTTGAGCCCTTTGTAGGAAAAAGGCAGGATATAAATCGCAATATAAATAAATAAATAAAGTATGGCTGCCAGGCTGCTAAAGGTTCATGAGTTGGGCTAGCTCCTTAGGGCTTTCATAATTCTGGTCTTTCTCTCAGGGATTTGTAAGGATTACTGAGGTAAATAGTAACACATTTTTGCATGTATAAAATACAATTATAGTATTTATCATAATTCATAGTGGTTATCTATTCTGTGGGCATGAACCTTGTAGGTTTTTTCCTTAAAAAGGCTGAGAATCCCAAAAATTCAGTTTCTGTACCAGGTACCAAGTTCCTGCATGATTTCCAAAGATAATGAACCTTGAAATGCTGTTTCTACAAAGGGGGAAGGGCAGAGCAATATATATAAAGTGGATGATTTTATTTTTCTTATTATTTTGCAAGTAGGGAGACTGTTCACCATTTGTTGTTGCTAGTCGCAAAGTCGTGTCTGACCCATCGCGACCCCATGGACAACATTCCTCCAGGCCTTCCTGTCCTCTACCATCCCCTGGAGTCCACTCAAGCTCACACCAACCGCTTCAGTGACTCCATCTAGCCACTTCATCCTCTGCCGTCCCCTTCTTCGTTTGCCATCTATTGTTTCCAGCATTAGGCTCTTCTCCAGGGAGTTCACAATAAAAGGTCTCAATTTCAGCGATGAGAACAGACTTGTAAATTCAGAACCATCATTACATTTCAGAGCAAATGCACATGTTCGAAAGAAGGTGTCCAAAAAGTGAAATTATACTTACAAGAACTGGTGGTAAAGGAGACACCCATTTTGGGAGAAGAATAACAGCAATACACAGATCGGTGTAAATCAATACATTCATGGTGATAAAAAAGGCACTTCATCTCTGTGGACACGTGCCAAGCCTTATTGATGCATGTGCCGTTATATATAAAGCATGCTTTCCTCTGGAATTTCCTTTGGGTCACATTCCAAAATCTATATTATCTCATAATTTTATTACTGCAAGTCAACATGGTGGCAGATCTGATTCTGCAGCTCACAGATACTTGGGATTATCCTCCCTGTATCCAGTGCAAGTTACAGCCTGGTAAATATACATATATTTGCCTTGTTAACCTCCCTTTATTTGCACATTCACCTCTTCTGTGCCCTGACTCAGGTTTGCAGGGGCTGCTACTGCAGAAATAGCTATCATTTATTATTATTCATTCATTACATTTATATCCCATCGTTCCTCCTCTTGCCAGGAACTCAAGGCAGCTTAGCCAATCATCCTACTTTCCTCAGTTCTGTCCTCACAAGAACCCTGTGAGGTGGGTTGGGCTGGCCATCAGCAACTGGCCCAGAGGCACCCAGTCTGCTGCATGGCTCACTGAGGACGAGCACGGAGTGCACCTGAGATCCAAGTCATGCTCACTTCACAACACTACTCTGGCTTCTGCCTGCCCTCTATTCATTGCTGCTCCTAGAAGAAAAGGTGGCACAAAAAATAATGGAAGTGTTTTCTTCATCTAATTTCCATGCAGGGAGGGCTCTGCAGGGGTGTTGTAGCGTATGGAGAGGGTTAACTCTTCCATCCACATGGGCAGCCCCCATTGAAAATGGCTCCCTGCAGGGCAATTCCGACAGGGAAAAAATCCTCTTCTATGGGCACTGAGAGACACGGAGGTCTCCGGACCCAGAAAGGGAGCCTAGCAATACCTCCATCTCCTAGTACAGTACTGTCTCTTTTCAGAGCATGAAGCCTTGGGCATGGTCTGTTTCTTTTCACATCATTATTCCATAATGCTTGGCTGTTTAGCTACTCTGAAATATGATTATTTTTGCCTGAGGATCCCCATGACTGACTTGCTCTGGACTGATGTGAAACAGAAAGTTAATGTGGAGGCCAAACCCTCCCTTGTTCCGGTGGTTTCATGACTGCTTGGATTCGGAGTTGACACTCACTTGTACAGGTGGCTGAGGGTGTAGCTTCTGGGGAGCTGCTCTTCTTCAGACTTGACCGGTGCTCCAAAGAGGATGCAGGAGTTGCCTTAAGGTCGTCCGGTGAAGCAGTTAACAGCGAGTGCACGGGAGACCTATCTTTGTGCCTCTCCTTGGGGGACAGTTTTTTAGAAGATGTAAAACGAGGAGTGGAACTGAAGATCGATCGAGTCACTGAATGGCAGAAAGTGCATAATGAAGAAAGGCTGCTAAAAAGCAAACACCTATTTAAAAAGCAAGTTTTACACAGCTTTGAAGCCATATTTACAAAGCTAAAACATGATCTCTTTCACAGAAGATCTTAGGAACTGTAGTCGTTCCTGGACAGATCACCAACTGAGAATTCTCAGCCTTTCCATTCCCAGGATTTGAAGTGGCCTGTACAACTGGCAGTTATGGCAAATGGTAATGCTTTTTCCCTGCTGGCATTTCATGCAAAGGCAAGACAGCAAGATTCCTTCTGTCGGCTCAGCCAGGACTTGCTGCCATTTGGTTCCTCCTCCAGCAGCAGCAGAGGGAGAGGTGAGATGAAAAGGCCTCCTCCATCAGCTCCTCTCATTCCAGAACTGGCTCTTTGCAATGACCATGTCACCTGGTCACTATATAAGACAATACCAAAACCTACTTGTTTTCCCCTTTCATTCCCCTTTCTTTTGCATTAATACAATCCGGCTATCATTTTACATAGTAAAACTCCTTGAATAGTTTGGTACAAAGGCAGTATCTGAGATGCAGCAGGCAGGCAGGCAGGCCAGCAAGCAAGGCTAGTGGGGGCATGCTGGGAGTTATAGACCTTTCCTCTGTGTAAAATTGAATAGGTCTGCACCTAAGGAAGAAAGGGCAGCGTTCCTCCCACTGAGAAGGCTACAGGCATCCAATCCAACGAGGAAAGAACATGGACATCATCCCCTCACCCTCCAAAACATTCAGGCAGCTGATTTTGGCACTCTTTGTTACCCCCTCTCCACTCCTTCCAAGGACAGAGGCTGGTCACCACTGGGATTCTTTGGAGGAGGATGGTGTTGTATTCCTCCACTTCTGCCCCCTGGAACATTCCCCAGGCACCTGATCTGGAGGTGGTCTTCCCTCTTTGGGAAGGAACTGCTCTGGCTGCACCTGAGGAGGGAGGGTCCTCCAAAGACAGAGTCCAATGCCTTTCCCAAGGAAGCAGTGAGGTCTCCAGCTTTTCCAGGGGCCAGCCAGAGGGCGTCTACTGGCCATAGGACTGCAACCAAAGTCCCTATCTACAGCCACCTTGCAGTGGGGAAATGCATTGCTAGGTGCCTTGGAGCTAATGTGAGTAGTGCTTTCAGGGACCAAAGCCAGTTGTTCTACAGATCTCTGCCCTGAAACTGTGTCTTTATAAGTGATCATCGCATAATACAAGAGTGAAAGCTCACCGCTGGATGTGAATGGGAGGGTCGCATCATGATCTTCCAGGTCTGCCATGTGTAATGTCAAAGGTTCCCTGTGCGGGAAAGGAAACACAGCTGCCACCCCATTGTTCAAGAGCCACACTGGAGGTCAGAAAGCAGGCATATTGCGCTATACAGTGCAGGAAGGTAGAATTACATTGCGGTCTAGCAGTTCCAGATAGGAAAAGAGGCCATTTATTTAAGTGCCAAGGGCCTTATTTCTGAAAGCACAAACATACTTTCATAAAGTTGCCATGCTGATCAGAACAAGACAACTGCTGTGCTGGCTTAGTTTACCTAATCCAGCTTTTTGCTTTCAACTGAGGTTGGTCAATCAGATGTTTCTGAAGCACCATAAGCAATTCATGAAAGTTAGCAGCCTTTCCCTGTTGTCCTTCTGCCATATAGTCATAGATCTATATACTGCTTTAGAACATGGGAGACTCTATGTAGCTATAATGGCAAACAACCATGAATTTGTCCAATACTTTCCTAGAAATCTTAAGCTTGTGACAATCATCCAACTTAGTTGACTGGAAGAAATATTTTTGTCTGCACTGAACTTACTGCACACCAACTTCACTGGGTGATCCCCAAACTCTAGTATTGGGAAGGTGAGTTGAAAACATTCTGTATGAGTTATCCTCAAATTCTCATAATCTCACTTGGTTCTCATTCATGGCTCGTCAAAAATGAAGTACACGTCTTTTCTTTTTTTGCAGCAGAGTGGAATATTTATGCCTGCAGCTACACACAAGAGTGCAACTTCCACTGGCAACAATAAACCAATGAACTGAAGGAATCTGGTTTAATCACAGAAGTTGCAGCTGTAGGACTTGTATGCTGTGGTTGAAGACAATCTAAGAGGCACAAGACATCTAAAAGAGCAGTTTGGGGCTTCTTAAGATTTGGTAAAGCCCAAGTACAACACTGAGAAATAAATTTGCCAAAGATAAAAAAGCATTTATGAAAACAGATTGTAAACAAATACTGCTGAATAAAGCTAAGGGGGAGATCACTGCTGTCATGCGAATCCAATCTGATTTTCCTCTCTAAATATTTATCCCTTATGAAGAACAGGCACCTACTGATGAAAGTGCAGCATTGGGGGACTCAAAGGAAAGGCTTCATTGCTCACCTGCTGAAAGTATCCTGCCCCATGGTGGTCTCCGAAGGGACATCTCTGACTGCAGCCTCCCTGCATTGAAAGACAGACCGCCATTACAGGTGTCAAGAAAACTCATATAGGGATGCCCAGAGAAGAGGTGAGATCTGGGCCGAAAACAAGACAGAAGCCCCCACAGTGCTCCCCCGGGGGCAATATGCAAAGCTCCTTTTTATGAAGTGGAAAGGCAGGAGGAAAAATGTTCTTGAAATGGAACAAACATAGAAAGATAAAGAGGGCATCTCTTTCAAGCTTTTTTCCCCCATCAGGGCAGCCCCTCCACCCTCCGGAGGACGCTACCGGAGGACGAGTAGCACTGCTTCCAACCTAGCAGCTACTACAGCCAGCATGAAGATGCTCCAAGACCTCGCATCATACCTTGCCAGGGCTGCTGCTAGAAGTGAGATTTTGCCAGGGAAAGGGAGTTTCACTAACGGGAAAGCTCTGGGAGCTTTGTCTCTGGGGAAGATGCTTCAGCTCCCCCCTCCCCCAAAAGCAATTTGGGTACAACTTGGCACTGAGGCAGTGGAGAGAATGATATTTATTGGCTCTGCCTGGAGCTGCATTTTGAGAAAACGATTCTAGCCCGGACGTATAGCATGCTGTGGGAGTGATCGGCAAATCCTTGTGAGACCTGAGAGAAATTTAACCACCACAATGCTAGAAATGTGGAAAATGCATGTTATTCAGGTACTCGGACTGTCAAAGGAATTTCAGAGCCCTGGCTAAATTGTCTCACCTGCTATAGGAATCAAATGCTCTTCTGCCAATGCATTCTCTGCTCCCGAGGTCTCTGAATAGGGAAAAAAATTGCAAATGCCAAACCACAGGGTTTGTTTAAATTCCTAGTCTGCCCCACCCTGAAACATTGGAATGGTTTGAAACAAAACATCTATAGAACAGGCATGTAAAACAGGCCAGGTAAGAAGGCTGTTGTCCAGAGATGTTGACCATCTAGGAGTGCAAAAAAAGTTTTAAGAACTCTCCCATCTATGCCTCATGGATTATCAGGTACCTTTCATTCTGCGATCCATTTACTGAGAGAACTCGATTTTGTGCAAATGCATTTCTAAACATTTCTTCAAGTTTGCTCTACCAAAAATGCATAAATCCCCCCAAAATGCCTATTTTCGCACTCCAGGTGTTGAGGAAATACACATTTTGATCTGTGTTTTTTTTCCTTTTCATAGTTTTCATCAATGAAATTTGTGTAAAAAACATAGTCTGCCAATCCATGGAATCTGCATGATTCAGGAAAAGCTTGCCTCCTATGGAATCTGCAAGTTGGATCCTTAGAAATTCAAACTCATTTGAATCTGTGGTGGCTTTCTTTAACATCCCCATGTCCATCCATATGAGTCTTCCCCACTCTGATGTCCACTGCACGTGTTGGGCCGCATTCCCACCCTTCCCCACAGCAAAGCCACTGGCCAGTGATGGGAGATACAGTTCAACACCTTTTCTGGGGACTCGGTTAGGCAAGGCTGGGCTTAGGGATTTCGGAGTGGTGATTAAGCCTTGGTCAGTGACTGACTGAGCTGCCCTCATGCCACAGAAGGTAATCTCTGAATGCCCATGACTTAGCACAAGCTACCTTATGCTTCACCCCACATCACAAACAGCAAGTGCGCAGCAGTCTGATTCCAATTAGAATCCCAGCAAGGACAAAGAATTAACCCCCCCCTCCTACCCCCATGCCACGTGCCTGATTTGATTTATGACTGCCCTGCTGCTCACCAGCTAATTAGTTTTACAAACCTTGCAAGCCACATGAATAACATCACATGTGGTTTTACTTTAACTGATAATGGAGCAAGGCAGTCTGGAGGACCTAACAAGAAGAAGAACCTGGGGAAAAGCAGTCAGAAATCTGAGAAAATGCAGTGCCAGGGTAGTGGGGAGCCCAGGAAAAGTTTTGGAAATCGTTTGGAGAAAGGCATAGTCATGGAAAGGAGGCTGATGGGAAAAAACTAGGAAAGAGGAATGCTGGCAAAGATTAGCAGAGATGATGAAGGCATTCATGTGAAAACATGTGAAGGCATTCTATGTTGTAAGCCGCCCCGAGGCTTCGGCGAATGGGGCGGCATAAAAATGTTTTAATAAAATAATAATATAATAATAAAAAAAAATCTAATATCCTCCCCCTCAGTCACTATTTCTCTCACCCTCCTCTCCTGCCTGGAGTGGGGCAAAGCTAGAAACCACATTGCAGCTTACAGGTAGGAGAGCACAGGGCAACCTGAGCAGTGAGTACTGAATCAGCATATCAGAGATCAAACCATCTGTCACAAGCTGTATGAGCAAAAGGTCCCCTTTGCCTCTGTGTCTTTTCCAAACAGAAACTCCCAAAACACGCAGCTTACCATGTTTGAACAATTTCATAGTATTTGGAGATCCGTATTGGAGTAATACTTTTATTAGGTCAATGCAAAAGGTCACAAAAACATGCAAGCAAAAATATGCGATTTCTTTGCATCAGGCAAGATGTCAGAAAAGTAGGCTGGGGAGAAAAAGTGCAGCGGGGCGGAAAGCAGACAATACTGGAAGTCAGGAAGTCTGCAAGGTAAGAATCTTAAGAGGAAACAGAAGGGCAGTGGCAGTCAGACATGCAAATTAGGCTCCACCAGCTGATATGATGGTTTCAGGTTGCAGCCAGGACTGCAGGAAATACACAAACAATGGCTGGTCCTCACTTCTGAAAATATAGACTGCAGCTGTTCCTTGAAGCTGTCTCCATCTTTACGTGGAACACACAGGCTCATGGTAGGTTGAAAACAGGAAAGAGAAACACTAGGCAGTTTTTATATTAACAGAGCTGGAGAGAAGTCTAGATGGTGCACTGGGGGAAAAAGTGAGCAGAAGCCAAACTGAGTAGCTTTCCCTAGCAGCTGGAGGGGATGACCTGTCAGAAAACAAAGAATGTGGTGCATCCTTACAATGTATGGCTATGATCTTCTATAACTGAATCGCTCTCACTGTCATTCTCTCTTCTGGGAAGAATTGTGGAGGGAATTTCATCAACTGTACTCCTTAATTCTTTAAGAAGGTGCTTTAACTCATGCAGCGGGTCCTCCTTAACAAAACTAGATCTGGAGGGCATCTGAAAGGAAACAGGCATTTCAAAAAGAACCCAGAAAACATGGATTGGTCTTTCCATGACTATCAAGAGGCGCTCCCAAATAAAAAAGTATTTTCTTTGGCATTAGTTGAAATCCATGTAGTTTCTGAAAGGCACCAGGAGACTTAATCTATTACTAAGAATTACTATATTTAAGGGGAATTAGTATCTTGTAGACAGATTCATACCTGGGGGTGGGAGGAACAATTTAAATCTTAGCCACAAGAGCAAAAGCAGGAAAGAAAGATCAGTTCCATTAGCAACCTCCTCAGCAGTCCCAAAGTAACCAATACAAGCCCTGCTAGAAAAAAAGATTATGCCACATCAAACTCTAGGACATAACTGATTAAGTTGTGGCCAAGTTAAAACCCTGCACTGTCTCTGTGTTATTGTATGGTGGACTTTCCTGACTGGCTATTCAGGTGGGTGTTCTGGGCAGAGGAAATGTTTTGATTTCTCTTCTAAAAGCTTGAAAGAATGTGTCCAGATAAATCTGCCTGAAATTAGAAACCTGTCCACATTTTTCATATATTCTGTCTCAAGAGTACATTCAGGAATACAAATTTCAGCACTTCCTGCTCACTAGAATGTTACTACTTGTGTCGTGTTAGCTAAATTGGTACAAAACAGAGCTGCCAGGCTGCTGACGGAGACTGGCTGTTACTCTCGCATGATGTCGGTCCTCTACCAGCTACACTGGCTTCCGATTGAAGTCCAGACCCAATTTAAGGTGCTGGTGTTAACCTATGAAGCCCTTTTTATTTAAATAAAAATTTTCAACCTAAAAAAAAAAATTTCAACCTAAACAGCTTGGGATCAGGATACCTGAAGGAAAGTCTTTTTTCTTATATGCCTTCACACTCCTTAAGACCTGCAGGAGAGGCTCTGCTCCAGGACCCCTCCCTGAAGGAAGTAAAGAGGGAATCTACCTGGAAAAGGGCCTTCTCTGTGGTAGTGCCCAGTTTGTGGAATGCACTCCCCAGAGAGGTTCGCCTGGCACTGACTTTATACTCTTTTTGGCTCCAGATAAAAACCTTTTTATTCACCCATCATTTTAAGCATTAAGCGATTTTAAATAGTTTTTAACAACAGCTGCATTTTGTTTTCATTTATGTTTTTGGTTATGAATTTTATTTATTGTTTTGTTATTTATTGTTTTAATCATTGTAACTATTATTGTTAATTATAATCATTATTACTGTAATTGTTATTGTTTTAATTACTGTAAGCTGTCCTGAGACGGTTCTTCCATATTGGATGGGGTAAAAAAATGTTTTAAATAAATAAATACACAATAAATATTAAGGTACTTCAGGTGGATATTTCATCTACACTTCTATAAGCTTTTTGGATGTTAAACCACTGTACCTACTTTCACTTTCATCACAAAATTGTACATTTCCATTCTAGCTGGCATCCTGGTATAGTAGAACAGTGCAAATACACAAGTAGAAAATCACTTTCCTTCACTTCCACAAATAATATAGCATTTTCCCTGGCTAAGGTGCTCTTGGAATCATGGAAGAGTCGAGTTGGAAGGGGCCAGGAAGGCCACTAGGTCCAACCCCCCGCTCAGTGCAGGACTCCAACTAAAGCACCCCTGGCAGATGAGGGTCCTGCTGCATCGTGAAGCTTTGTGGTGTGGGAGGTCCTCCACCCTCTCTAGATCGCTGTTCCTTGGTTATACTGCTAAAACAGAAAGAATTTCCTGCTGTTCAGCTGGTACCTGGCTTCCTGCAACTTGAATAGTGTGATTCTCTTGTGTCCTGTATTCTACCAAAACTTGCCAAAGAAACAGAAGTTAAACTGGAGCGACCCAATATTTTGGAATGGATTTTTAAAGAGTCATGAGTAGGGGATGATGAGTGTGTAATTGTCCTGTGTATTCCTCTATGCTTCAGACTAAAACTGAACTCATTGGTTTGCAAAGAATCGTGTAATCTCTGGGATACTGCTCATCATTAGAGCTGCCTCATTTGGTTGCTATGGGAAACTCTGGCTTAATGCAGCTGAGATCTTTGCGCCAAAGGTAGCACATGATATTGGGAGGGGAGGGCAGGGAACAGTGCACAGCCGTGATGCTCATCCCTGGTTGATGAAACTCTGTGGTTCACCCTGCTGTGAACAAGCATCCAAATACAGCCCCTGTTCACTAATTACCACCAGCTAAGCCGCCCAGGACTGCAGACCCCAAGTATTGTTTTCCTTATTGCCACAGTCGGTTAAAATACTCCTATTGTTGCTATTGTTGTTTTTTTCAGGACAAGTAACGAGATGCCTTTATATAAAAATAGTGCTACCAACACAGTGACAAGAATTCGAATATTTTAAAGAGTTTTGATTTAGATAAAGTAAAAACTGAATAGCTACTGATTTTTTACCTTCAAAGAGGTGGGAGTATTTTATTAAAGTTCATTTACTGTGGAACCCAGCAACAGCCCTGCCGTGAAGGTTTGCATTCTGGAGCATCTACTTACGAGGGTGATGTGGCCTGCAAAGGCTTGGGAAGATGGAGCGCTGCACGGGTGGGAGTGAGGCAAGGCGGAATGGCGCTGCTTCAGCACAGAGGATCCCAGTGCATATCCTGGGCCCTGCAGCTCCTGCAGAAGAAGGAACTGGTGGGTAATCAAAATACAATGTGCTTTCAGAGGAAGGAATCCTGAATGGAAGATCATGGGACACATGCCAGGCCTGCCCAGGTTACAGACAGGTAATTTCAAATAGCCACTTGGTTTGGGGACTAGGTCCTCCAACCAATTGGATGCCAGCACTGGGGCAGGCAATATAGTCTCGGTCTACTGCTCTATGCTCTTGAAACATTGCTTATTGGAAGCAGCACCTCCAGGAACCAATAGCACCCAGGGCTCAAGGGGGATTCCTGAAGGAAACCAGTGCAGGTCAATTTCGGCAGCATGTGGCTGCATTTGGCACCCTGGCTGCATTTGGCACCCTATGGCTGCATTTTCTTGAACTGCCTAATCAACACTTGAACTGCCCAATCAAAGTGGGCAGTTCAAGTGTTTTTACAGGTGCTTTTATCATAATGGATCATCCAACCCGCCCAGGAAGCACTATTACAAGACAAGAATGAATAACATTGACTGTGTTGTCAGGGGCACATGCTGTTTTGCACCTTGCAATGCATGAGCACTATTTATTTATTTATTTATTTTTCGATTTTATATCCTGCCTTTTTCCTACAAAGGACTCAAGGCAGCTTACATCATTCTCCTCCTCCATCTTATCCCCACAACAACCCTGTGAGGCAGGTTGGGCTGAGAGCCTGTGACTGGCCCAAAGTCACCCAGTGGGCTCCATGGCTGAGCGGGGACTAGTCCCAGTCCCATGCTCTTAACCACTATGCCACACTGGCTCTATTGCCTTCTTGATTAACCTTTAAAGAAAATACACTGACAGAACTCTTAACATCCAAAATGGTGATGTTCATAAATGAGAAGGAGAACATTTTTGTCTCACAGAACACATTGCTTCTTACTGTGAAACTGCTCAACTAGACCTTATCTGTACATTTGATTCTATTTGTTCAGAATCCAATCAATTCCTGCTTCATGTTTTACATTAGTATAGCAAACGAGGAAGCCTGTGTTACCACTGGTTACTGCCAACATGCATCAGTGTTACACTTCTCTTGTGCATGGAAATACCAGCCGTTTCATGGCCTTTTACCCACTGCTTTATTTATATCCATTTAATTCCTAACTGAGGATGATTTTTCTACATATAAAGAAGTGAGGTCTAGTCCATACAACCTTCTGCTAAAATCAGTATGTTATAACACAATCTAATACCTAATATACTCACTGAGTCCAGTGGGACTCCTGATTAAGTGGAATGGGATTGTGGCTTTAGTTGGATGTCACAGGAATATTTTTGCATCCAGTATGGATAACAAAATTATCCATTTAGAATTTGTCTAAAAGATTTATTTCTAAAACAACACATCATTATTTCAGAATGTCTAGAAACTTTAATTCCTCTAAATTACTTAGTTCCACTGGGAATTCCACTATCATCATTGTGATATTTGCTAAACCATCCTATCCTCTTGTGATGGTTTGGAAACCAGAGGTTTGTCTTTGGACATGAAGATCCTTGGATCTTTCAGTAAGCTGTAATCAGGACTATGTTGATGGGAAAAATTACCAGAGCCAGAATGTCCTCCTACACTGAAGGAGAAGGAAAAAGGGCACTGAAAAAGCCAGCCCAGCACTCAACCATGGGAAAATTCCTGAGTCTTTCTGGCAGATGTTATATTTTCATATATTTTTACTGCTGTTCTGATATAATCTTTTTAACCTGCTGGACATTTATCAAAGGTTTCAAATCTCTGCCCTTACACAAGCTTCACAGTTGAACAAGTACAGCTATTTTTAAACAGTGCGTCTGTGCACGTTTTAAAACAATCAAGTTAATTTCTTAAAACTGCTTTGATTATGTCTTCCAAACATGTATAAATAAGAAATTTACTGCAAGTTTTATGATGCATAAATGATAATTGGTAAGAAACTGAAATTAAAAGTGTTGAGGAAGACAGCATATGGGACATGGTGTATAGATTCTCCAAAGTACCCCTGCTATATTTTGCAACAAACTCCACAACAGTTAGCTGGTAAAGGCATACTCTAAGACTATTTCACTGTTAAAAAATAGCCTGGTTTTGAAAATTAAATGTAGTACTGAAGAACAAGGATAAGCTTCCAGTGCACTTCAGTGAAGCAGACAACTTACTTTTACGTCCAAAGCATGCTGAAGTTTGAAGCGCATCACTTCCTGTTCCTGCCGCTGCATAATACACTGGCATTCTGCAAACTGCATCGATGCCTGGGTGGGTGATGTTAGAGATGATGTATCTTTAGGATGGAATTCAAGAAATCCAAGAAACACTAGCCAGTCTGTGGATTTGATTGCTGAAGGCTACGGTAGCTAACACACTGAGAGCCAACACAATGTTATGTCAGCAACATAGTTGCTTAAACATGTCACGTTGGCCCTGTCCATATACCGACTAGGTTCACACATCCCAGTAAGCAAGGGTTCTCAAGCTTTGTTGTTTGGATATTTCTCTGGTTTGCCCAGGAAGAGACACGCCAGAGGTCTGGATTCACATGTCACACCAAACAAACCAGAGATTAAAGGTCTCTTGTTTGTTTAGCTGCTCCTGCTTGCAATAGGAGTGACTGGCCAAATGCACCAGCACCCTGCCCCATTATGATAAGCCGGGGTTGCAAAGGAACCCCAGCTTATCATAGTGTCCCATTAAGTAGGAGTAGCAATAGACTGACTTTAACACCAAAAGGACTGCACTAGTAACGAGAGGTAACTGTCCCCTTCTTACTTCCCTACAGTCCATTCGTTCAGTCCTACCACCTCGCCATCAGGTTCCATCAGGACAAGATTTTGACCATGACCATGACCATCCCACTTACGGAACCTGCAGATTCAGGGGACCTAATACACCCCAATCCCTCTGCTGCCAAGATCATCTCCAGAAGGCAGCATGCCTGAGGCAAGAACAAAGAGCTGAAGGTGCAAGGCTTACCTTGCAGCACAGGCCCACCTCTCTCTGAGCCCGACTTGAGAAGAGGAAGCTAGGCCCACTCATATTCCATATCAGCACTCCGTGATACTCCAGCAGTGGGTCAAACAGCAGGAACAACGATAAAGCTCTCATATTGTGCCAAGCAGTAGCTAATGCAGCCCCTTCTCCTGTTTAACTCTTCCCAGCCCTTGGCTGGACAGTTCCTTTGCTGTCTGGAACATTTAGTCCCCAACCTACTGGATAATTCCTGAACAGGACAGGAATCTGAGCCACACAGCAGCGACAGAAAGAAGCGGGCACCATCACCACAGGCATTCTGTTCCTAGCCAGAACACTGTAAAAGGAGGGCTGTGGGGAAAAATGGAGCCTGGAGCGCCAGCGGTAAGGTTTACTTCTCCATCCTATCCAGCATGTTCTATGTGATGTTAAAAGCATACATTCTCCCTTGCTTTATACATGAATGCAATGGGCATATAGCAGCCAAATATGACCATCACTTATTTATTCCTCACTTGGAAGTATATTTCACTTTAATGCAGAATCTGAATGCAACATCTGATCTTACCTTAATGCAGTATCTTTAGAAAGTTGTTTAGAATGCATGTCAAGTGAGTGGGTGAGCCTTCTTTGGAGTTTAAATGGCCACACCTGGGCAAGCAGGACAGCCGCCAATATGTATGTTCTTATAATTTTGTTAGCGATTATTTTCTTAAAGTTTTTGAGCTAATGAGTGCCAAAATCCATTTGGAGAGTGTGAGCTTAGCATTGGTTGCTTTATGCCCTACATGCAGATCTGCTTTTACTGCCTTCACAAATCTGTCCCTCACCTCATGGCAGGGCTAAAACTGGGAAAAATGAACAGGTGAATTGAGAAAGTTGTACCTTATCCAGAGCTGCCTCCATGGTCACAAGCTTTTCTTTCAAGCGTTTGTCCTGGGACTTTAGAATCTCCAACTCTCCAGCCATTTTGTTGTTTAAAGCAGCCATGCAGCTAAGTTCTTGGCTTAACTTATGCCTCTCTTCCTTCAGATAATGCTTCTCCTACATGGATAAAAGGGAAAGAATAAAAAAGCAGATAGAAAATCTCCAGAGTTCTTGAGCAAAAAGCTCAAGATTTTGATTCAGGACCTGAACTTCTGACAGTAGTTTCATGAAATTTGGTAAGTGGGCAATAGCTCCATTTCCAACACAAGAAAATTGTTAACTGCATACTAGTTTGGATAATATTGTAATGGCCTTCATTCAGTATTTAGTTCAGCAAATTTGCATAGGAAAATCCACTTTCAAGAAGCAACATTCAGATATATGATTTTGAAATCTGCTAATCTCCCTGTAAAAATCATAATCAATATTGACAAGCTGTTCTGTTACAAACTATCAATTTGCTTGATTCATCTCCTTTTCTTTCTGTATTAGGGTTACAAACAATCCCAATGAGATGGTCATTCTGACCTGGTTTGCATGTTACGATAAACCATGATTTAGAAATCTGAGGATGAACCACAGGCTGGTGCTCAGAGGAGATTGCTCTAGATTAACTGGAATTTATCATTATGTTCAGCACTAACCTGTAAACTGTGGCAAATCTTAACAATGGCTAGTAAAAACAAGCCACTTCATCAAACTATGATTTGAATCAGGCTTCTTTCCACTAACCATACCAAAGATTAACCCAGGAGTCTCCAGTGCAGCACCTGTGAGTGTCTTGGCACTCATGGGCACCTCCAATGGCACCTGTAAGGGAATCCCAACATGGTGCCCACAGTGACCCATAAAACATTGTACTATTGTTATTTTTCCCATTTTAATATATGCACATATATGTGTCTATAGCTACAAAAACACATGAAATACATGCCCCTTTCTAGCAATTATACATAGGCTTCAAAAAAAGCGGACTAAATATCCAAATAAGTATCCATTTGGTATGTATGTCACCCATTCCAACACTGAAAGCTTTGTAAGGTTCTCTAATCCATTGTGTTATAGGAGGTGAGCTTTTATGCTTCCAGTGCTGCCATACCAGCATTTTATCCATCAAAGGGCTAGAGGGTATTCACTTACACTAACCATTTGTCAATTTCTGTGAAGCAAGTGAAACATTTAAATAGTAAATATTAAAGCGTGGTCTAAATGGAAAATGTATCTGTGTAATAACCTCCCTCAAAGAGAAGTTTCTATCGGGCACTGCCAAAATGTGTTTACAAGGTATGTTCACACCACTAACAATTAGCTGAATTTAGACAATCCCTCATTAAGGAGATGTGGCGGTGTCCAATGGACATGAAAGAAAAGGTTTTGCTGTATAATATGCAGCTTAAGATCTAGAGATGCAACATGTAAATCTAAAGCAGCAATCCACTGTCTATACATTTTGCGGGGTACCTACAGCAGTTTCTCCTGTTCCCAAATGTGCCAGCAGGTCCTAAAATGTTGGAAGGGAGACTGGATTAAGTAGCTTTGTTTTGGTCTGGATGATTTCAGTAAATTGTGATTATTCTAAAGCAGGAATGAATGTTCCTCTCACAGCTGCACTGGTTTAGTGTTATGTCCAAACTTTCATATTGAATACCCTAACCCTATACTAGTTTGAAGGAGACAATAACCAAAAGGTTCTTTTAATAAACACAACCACTCTAAGAAAAATCTACATATTGTTCAAAGGTATTTACAAAAATAAAGTTTGAGAAACATAACCCTCAGCAGGAGCTGCCCAAGTGACCCATTTCCACAAGAATCTATGGTACCACAAAATGTAAAAGGTATAGATTTACACCAACAACCACTGAACTTCTTTCTACCAAGACTTCAAAGTGTTAGAATCTGGCTGGGCCATTCTACAGTCTTAAGTTAAATATCTTAGCTGTATTGACCTTAGTTGCATTGTTCATTGCTTCCTCCAAAAACTTAATCTTGGTCTGTAAAGCATCTATTTGTCCTCGTTTGGCTGTGATTTGTTTCTGCATCCCCATTGCAACTTTCATTGCTATAAAAGAGAGGATTTTCAATGCATTAGTGGCATCGTGCTTTGACAACAGAGTTTAAAATTACGATTTGTTTGAGCGTATCAGGCTGCCAATAGGGAATGTTACTGCAGAATACCGATTTGGCCTTAGTCAGCATCTAAATTTAGTGCTGGAATTTCCCTGTGAGCCCCAAATAAATTCCATTCTAGTTCCGCTGTGTAAATAGGCCCTTCTACTGAACATGTCTATAGTGGTTGGAAGGTCTCCCAGGATTGTTCGGAGGCCCACCTCTGAGGTTCTGCTCCCTCAGAGCTAGGAGTATGAATACCAGATCTCTGCTCTGTTTCTCTCGCAGCCAGTATAGAAAGCATTGTGCCAGCTGCCTCTCCGAGGTTGGAAATTCACCTTAGTAAACTATTTGCATGCCGAGGGGTGGGTGAGTGGGTGGGGAGGAAGCTGGGATCCACAGCTTATGCTATAGCCAAAGTGTGCTCCAGCCTCCTTCCCTCCCCTTCTGGGACGCTTCATCTAAGTGTCCAAAAAAGGCCATCGAGATGAAGTGCAGGGTGTTAGGTGCAGGATGGCAGGAATCCAAATCAGCGCTGCTGCACCTTACACCATGCACTAGATGCATATAAGCCTCCAAGTTCAGAGGTTTCTGTGCTTTGGGCATGGCTTGCTTCCTTAATATCTTTCAGCTGTCATGGCTTTCCCCTGAGGAATGCTGGGAACTGTACGCTGGTGAGAATACTAGGAATTCTCTATTAAAGTGAATAAACCTTAACGCCAATCTCCAGCGTTTCCAGAAAAAAAAAATTAAGCTTCCAATGTAGGCGCATCAACTCCATTGCCTTTGTGACTTTACACTCCTATACTGAATGTTCTGGTCTGCTTTCATTCCATCCATTTACCGATACCACCCATTGCCTCCCCCACCGAAAAGTCTACAAAATATAACACTTGCACAATTACCGTGGCCATCAGACCCCTCCATAGTTTTCAGGGTGGCCCTGGTTTGCTCAAGTTCCATTTGTGCAGACTTCAGTTGCACTTTCAGCTTGCTCACTGTTGTCTCCATCTCTTCGCTCCTCTCTCGGTAATCGTTTTTTAAAGCTTCGGACTCCTCTGCAAAGCACCAGAGCCAGAATGAAGTCACTGAGGCCACTGTGCTGTTGCTTGCACATGAATGGAATTTTCAAGAACTCAGTACACTTGTTACAATGACCCTCTGGGGAGGGAGCCGTATTTAAAGTTCCAGAGATGGAGAGATGCAGAGGAACAGACTTAGGCATAAGGTAGGAGGCAAGAAGGGAGATGGGGCTTGGCAAATGCATTTGGTGCATGACGAGGTCATAAGAAGAGCTCTCTGGAGAAATAAAAGGTCCAAGGACACAGACACAGTTCTTGGGAATCAGACGTCTCTGTGGCATGCTTCCATGGGTCTCTCAGAAACCTCTGCCTCCTTCCTTTTGCAGGGGTGGCTGGGAAATTAGGGCCCATGTGCTCAGCACAGGCAGGCAACTCTCAACTGTGTCTGAGTCTGGGTGGAACTTGCTTCTGAACAAGTCTTTTTTAATTATTAGAATAACAAGCAAATAGTTTACTAATACTTAAAATACAAACATAAAACATCTACGTTCGTAAGTACATATATCATTTCTACCAACAGTAACAGGAGCATGAAGGTTGTTTTCCAGAGAGGAGACATCTCAAAGTGAAAAAGCTCTCAGACGATCGTACTGTCCTAGAGCAAACCTAAAGAAAACAAGACTGTCCAGATTTTGCCATGTGTTGCTGGGGCAGAGCAGAGGTTCATCTTGGTCAATCCAGTTGATGAATGGTGACCAAGGACACTCAGATGTGTCATATCTGCCTCTAAACAAATCTTCATATGAAGCTACCTTATACTGAGTCAGAACACTGGTTCATCTATCAGTGACTTGCCGACGTCTCCCAGGGAAGCAAACACCTTATTTTTCCAGGACTTGCAACATTAAGTGCTCCGTGTATACACACTTAACTGTGTTTTTGCAGGCTAGCAGGAAGTTTCCAGGCTTAGCTAAATATTCCATCTGCTAGTCTCTTCTGACAGCTTATAGAAGAGCGAAGCCAATGTCTACTAGTCCGAGGCTAATCCTTTCCCTCTTTGTTAAACAATGGTTGTGTTTATGAATAAAGTTTCCTTGGGTTTACTTCAAGCGCATGTTCGAGTTACTCGCCAGCAGTTTTAAAGCAAAATTGTTACACTCTTGGAAGCCCTGGCAGAGGACACAGTTTACTTTAAAACAAAACACATGGTTATTTATGCTGAATTTTGGCAGAAAATACATCAGCACAGCAGTGATTCCAGTGCTAGCAGGAGCAAACCCCAGAGGGCGTCCACTCATGCTTCACCATGTGCTGTACCTGGCTTTTTAAAGTGCTGCTTTGTGTATGGTTTTATGTAAAACTGTTCAGCTTTTTATTTTCATCTGGGCTGCAATCGTCTTCCCATTTATGTTCAGGCAAAGGCCCACTGAACTCAACGGGATTTATGCTTGAACAGACAGGGATAAGACTGCATTGTTAACTGCTTTTAATCCCGCAAGATGCTTTGTGGACAGAAAAGGAGGGTAAAGCTACCAATGCAAATCAAGGAGGGATAGATAGGGTGAGTAGAGAGAAGTGTCTCAAAGAGATGCTTGAATGGAAAAGCAGGGAGAGCGTGATCAGGCAGGAAATCTTATGTTCAACTATTTTTTTTAAACAGGTATTATTTAGATACTGCCTTTCAGTTCTCAAACCAACCTCCAAGACAATTTCCAACATTCAACATACATTTTGGGAGAGAAATATAGCCCTTTAACAACAATCACTTAAAAGCTTCATCGGGAGCTAAGGTTCAACAGACATTTAAACACTCAGCAGAACAAAATCATCCTGGCTGCCCACCTAATAACTGATGAAAGATGGGGCTAGAAAAATTTATCCTGGGATAGAGTTCAGTAAATGGAGCTTGGCCACCGGAAAATCCTGCTCCCGCAAGCCAGGGCCAGCTCCAGGTTTTGGAGGACCTCAGGCAAGAAAACCTCAATGCCACCCCCTCCCTCTGTGAGTCTCCCTCCGCCTTCTCCCTCTTGCTCCCACTTGGCTCCTGGCCTCCAGCCACAATTAGGAAGAACTGAATCGAGCATCAGTGTGGAGAAAAGGTGTGATGCAGACCTTCAGACCAACATATGGAGCCTGGGATCAAGGACACGGATGGCTCTGGCTCCAGGTTTCTGAGGGACTTGGGCAAGACACACTCAATGGAGTCCCTCCCTCCTGGAGCCGACCTGCTCACCACCACAGTCAAGAGAGGCTGTTGTTCCTCACTCATCCTCTTTCCCATCCTGCTTCCCTTGCTCATGACCAAAGCATCAGGAAGGCACCAGGTTGCGGAAGGCTAACAGAGAAGAGGATATAGAGAATAAGACCATACAAATGTAGCTGAAGAATGAAGACCAAAAGAAAGACAAAGCCAGGAAATATCCAGCTCAATACTTCATACCTGCAAGGGCAGCAAGCTCAATGCGACTGGTTTTTATTTCGTGCATAAGTTCTTCTCTTTCCAGTGCCATCTCTTTCAGTGCTCGAATCCTCTCAGAGCTTATGTTCATCAATTTCATCTTCTCCAGTTCCATCTCACTCAAGTTGGCCTCCAACTCACGAATCTGGCCGTCTTTCTTGTCCTGCAAAATCTAGATATTCCAAGTTCATAATAGCATTTGCTCCTTGGTTGCAGTATTTAATGACGGAGAGAAAGAAAAATTCTTGCAAAAATGTACTAGCCTGAAAATGATTTGAAAAGCCCACCTGCTCTGGCATGGCCACATTAAAGCATTTGCAACTTAGAGTGGTGTGTGTTTTCCCCTTCATCTGGTCACCTGGAGAGCAATTCTCATGTACCATAGGTGACCAGCTATTTTCAACCAAGAACAGAGAATGGGGGAAGACACATTGCTCCAAGCATAGCATGATGTAAATGTAGTATCTGGCCAAATGACAGGCTGCTCAAGTCTTCAGGAGAATTTATAAGACCAAACGGTACTTCACTGTCTATTTGTATCACCAGAGAGCTGCTGAGCTAGTGGTACCTCTGGCCATCTGTGATGGTGGCACAGCTCCTTCTGAAAAGCTTCCATAGTGATGCAGAATACAAAGTGCCTCAGCCTGACTGTAAAAGTCCTTGATTTAAGATCCCTGACATGTCACAGATTAATATACAGCCCTGTGATCTTTTTTCTCCCTTGTCCTAAGAATCTGTGACCCTAAATGTGAATCCTTTTATTGTGGGTCTTTTAAAAGGATTCTCAATTCCTGCCCTACACACAGTGGAACACACGCACCTTTATTTCTTGAAGCTCCAATTTTTTTTCACCCACTTCTTTCAAAAGCTGCGATTTTTCCATCTCCATTGCACCTGCAGTCCGGCTGTGCTGGCCCACCATCTGGGTCATGTTCTCAACTTGCTTCTGCAGGATCTCAATCACCTTCTCCTTTTCCATCAGCTGCAGCTTCAAGGACTCGCAGTCTGACTGCAGATTCCGCAAGTGATCCATTTCGTTCTTCAGCTGCTGCAGCTCCTGCGATTTGCTGTGTGCCTGCCCATGGAGCTTCTGGATTTCCTCGTTGGTCGATTCAATCACTCTGTCCTTCTCTTGCAGGCATGATGTCAGCTCAGCCACTTGTTTCTCACTGGTCTCCAAGGCTACCTTAATTTCTGTCAGCTCTTCAACAACTTTATGGAGCATGTCCTTGGTGGACTCTTGCTGGGCAGCGATGGAGGTCACCTTTTCTATGCTTTCATTCTTCTCTCTAATTGCAGCCATCTAAAAAAGAAAGTTTCTTTTCCAACTGCTTTCATCCTAGCAAGGGAAATTTCTATGTGTCAGAGTATCTTGAACTAGGAAGCAGTGGGGACAAGCCAGTATTCATCCTCCCTTCCCAAAAGCCTCAGTCCTGAGGGATGGATTTTATGCTTTTACCCTCCTGTTAACTCTCCACTCAGCAACAGGGGGGCTGCTGTGTTTACTCCTCCATTTGGCTCCCACTGTCCCATCTCATTCACTTACTCCCAGCTAGCTCCGGGAAGGACATGCCACATTATGTACATCTGGAAGACTTTCCTGATTTTCTGTGGCAAACCAAGATGCTGGATTGAGACCTCAACCGAATCTCTTGCAATCCTGCTGGTTGGTTGCAGCCAGCCACAAGTTCTCTTTGCTTGCCACCACTGGGGCACGAGTCAGGATGCATCTAGCTGTCTGCTTTAAGTCAACTCCTCTCCCCAAATACCAGCAAATCCTTTCCTTGTGATTGCATACAAAGTACTTGCCTTCTACTTATAATCTCCTATGATTTTCCTGTGCATCTCCCTTCTTTTTTTTCTGACTGCAGAATAGAAGAAATGATGGAGCAGCAGCACAGTGCCTTCTAATTGGCTGCTCCTGACTCAGGGAACCTCATCGGTGCCTGCAAAACCAGGTCCGTTCTAGCCACCGAAAACTAGCCCAAGCAACAAAGATATGTGGAGCTTCTCTCACCCTGTTAGCTCCCAGGGGACGGATTTTGGCAGAGGGGTGGAGCCAGAGGCAAGCCTGTGCAGACCAGGTTAGGCTCCTGAGCTGGAGTTCCCCATCCCTACATCACAGGCAGTTGAAGCACAAGCTACTCCACTGCCATTTGTCATAGCTTTTCTTTAACATTTGTTCTAGAAAGCTGTGATGCTCAGGTACTCGGGTGGTGTGCACTGGTCCGACAAACCACTTGTAATTATAATGTCTCTCTTCCCCTCTCTCTGCTTTAACTGTAAAGCAACAATGCCATCTGCAGGCAGCTGAAGAAATGACCACAGACTGCCCACTGGTGCCCCTCCAAAATGCCCCCGGCCACACCCATGCCCTTTAACCTTCCCTGAGCGATTCACCCAGGATGGCTTAATTCCTGACTCTTGCCTTGCTTCCTTGCGTGGAGGACAGAGACGACCACCTAGATGAATGGGGATAATCCAGAACATCAGCAGCTGTCGCTTCTTGGGGGTGCGTTTGGGGAATTAAAAGCAGAGCGAAGCCCTTTCCTCCACCTCTCCTTTCCCCTTCTGTGTTTCAGATCCCAAGCAAGAGCTTCAGGTTCAGTATGCTGCTAGCAGGGAAATTCAGCTGCAGCCACGACTCTTGATCCTACAACCAGACCTTGCTAATGTCACCCCATGACATACAATGAAATAACAGAAAAACAATTTAAATGCAAAATGGACCACGAAACCCAAAGCCTAAAATGGGGCAACAAAACAATATCCACAGCATCTCCAAATCAAACATCCAGACCCAGTGCTCCGCTGTGGCCATCTAGTCTGACCTGACGTTCCATTTGCTCCTGGGACTCCATCTTCATGGACTTCACAAGGGAATCCATGCGCTGCAGCTCCATGGCCTTGCTGTCCAGCTCTCTCTGCAAATGGTCGATGGTGACGCTGCTCTCCCTGTCCCGATCCCAGAGGCGCTTATTCTGCTCCTTCTCCAGATTGAGCTCCATGTCTTTCTTATGCACCTCACTCTGCAAGCCAAAATATCTTTGAGGCGTCAAGCACAGGTACCCATTTGATCACTGAGATCATTGGAGCTGCCCTGCTCAACCTGCAGATTCCATCAGGTGGCAACACAGAAAAAGCCTTTCTCGGGGTGGCTCCCATTTTGGGGGACGCTCTCCACCTTGGAATGTGGCAAGGGACAAATGTAGCCTGTTTTCTGCATTGGTTAAAGCCCTATATTTTCTCCCAGTCCTCCCCGCCCCTTACTGATTGTGCTTCCAGTTGGTTTTAAACCAGTTCTCTGGTTTAAAAAGCTTTAATTGACACCCCACCCCACACCAAGGCTTTTAACAGATTCATCTTGTATACTGTGTTTCTAAATATTTTAATTTTGGCAATTTGGGACTGCATACTTTTTGCTATTAAAGGCTTTAAGATGTGCATTTTTGATACAGTTTCATGCAAACTGCTGAAATAAAATAATGAAACTTTAATTGTTTTTATTAAAGCAAGAACATTTCAAGTTCGTGTAGTGTATTACTTTATTTAAATCCTGCAGCAGTCCAGACCACAGTAAGCCAAATCATTTAAATGCCAGAACCTAAATGGCCATGAACAGTTCATCAATTAAAATATGGCCCTCTATTTGGACTAAAGGCAAGAATGCATTTTTCCCCGCAGGGGATTTCTTCATTCTGTAAAATGCAACCTTTGAGGCTTTAAGTAAACTGAAGGTGAGATGGAGGGAGAAAGGAGGGAATGAACCTCCTTGTCTACTTTTTTTCACTGAAAATAACTCTTCCCAACTGCTTCCTCTTTAGTGGATGAAAATTCAAAGTTGGATAAAAGATACTCCTATGTTTCTCCTCCTTATTGCATGACCCTCCTACGCTAAATGAAGCTTTGGCTTTGGCTTGTAGCGCTCAGAGCATAATGCAGTTACTTTTGCCCTAAACAAGGCTCAAGATTCATACGGATGCCACACTGTGTGGGGCAAACACTCTGTTGTGTTGAGTCAATGCACTCCCAATGGGCTTTGCCTGTGATTCATTTTGCCTACAACAAAATACCTCGCTTCCAACAATTTTGGGCTCTTCAAATGTTCTGTGCAAATGGTTTAACCTTCTCAAAAACTTTTCTGATTAATTCCTTTGCTAAAATAGTGGAACGTTTATGTCACAGGAAGATCACAATGGTTTTCTATTACAGACTCCTCTATTCTCCAATTTCTCGCCAAAGAGTGGAATATGAATCATTTAGCTTGTTAGTAGATTTCAAAAGCCATTTTTATAGAGGTACTTCTGTTTCAGATTCCTACCACCAACCGGCGAACTTGATCATCTAAGTTTCCAGATTCTTGGCTGTACTGATCCCTTTCGATCTGCGCTTCAGCCATTTCAGAGTGAAGCAGATGCAGCTCTTTCTCCAGTTCGTCTATCTAAAAATACACACACAGAGACACGGCCGTGCACAAATGGTTTTACTGAGACTGACCACTCAGAAGAGCAGAGCGATGTGTATGCAGCACTGTGATACTGGCCACAGAACTAAGTGTCCTGACACAGGAAGCTCACAGCTTTCCTTTGGCTTAAACACCAAACTTTCTAGCTTATAGCTTTGAGCCCACTTGAGAGTATTGGAACGTGCCTGTTGGCATGTCAGAAACTAAGG
This sequence comes from Varanus komodoensis, assembly GCF_004798865.1. NCBI lineage: Eukaryota > Metazoa > Chordata > Lepidosauria > Squamata > Varanidae > Varanus > Varanus komodoensis. Next base: position 8,388,168 of record NW_025335568.1, read on the forward strand.
CCGACCCTGCTGTTAGGCAGAGCGAGGCAGGAGCCTCAGATGGCAGAATAACGGGAGGTGGCATCAAGTACTGGATGAGAGAATGATGGACCATGTATTTCTGGAAAAGAATGACTTGATATAAATCACATTGACCGAGCAGGCAGAATTATAAAGCAGTCCTATTAATAGTTTGCATAGTGGCAGCAAGCATAGTCCTAATGGTTGGCAAATTGCATGTGGCCCCTTATACCACTTCAGCTGCTTATGCTCTGCTCCCCACAGGACAAGGTATTTGCTTTGAAATACAGCACAATTCATAGTACAGCCCATGTGCTCCTCTTGAGCAACTCCCACTTATTCCTATGATGCTTGCGCAAGAGGAGGTGTAAGTAGCTCTTTGCGCCATCACCAATGCAACTATTGGGCATGGAACATCCAGTAAAAGGCATGTAGAATTTCATAAAGCACTGGCACTGCTTTCAAAAATCTCTGTGGCTATCCACTACTCTGCAATCTGATTTTGGATTTCTTGGGAATTTTCTCTAATGGAGCATTTCAGTAACACTACAATGCAACCCAGTTCTCCATCAGAAATAGAGAAACCTGCCAAGCACTGTGTGCCAGGAAGCCTAAGCAGACACTGCGGAGAAGTCAAATGACAATGTCAGTACTGAAGCACAAGCATTGGCAGGGGGTGGGGAGAGAGGAAAGGACGGCATCACGTTCTCTCTTGGCCTGAGCCAATTCCAGTCTACAGCTGAACAAAAACTACACCTCCAAGGGCAACCAGGCCATAAACATTTCTCAAAGATAGCAGACTTCTCCAACCTGTTGCCTTCTGGATGCATTTGACTACAACTCCCATCACCCACGTTGCAGTCTACCATATTTGGATGGTGTCAGGCTGGAAAAGGCCAGCATGTATCTTGATTCTGAGGGGTGAGGTGGCAGAAATAAAGTCATGCATAAAACAAAGGGCACATGAGAACATCACCCTTCAGTCTAGAGTGTACCTTTGGCCCTGCAGCTTTACACTTCAAGCCAAAGATGCCCTCAGAAGTTATCTCCATGATGGAGAGGGCGCTGCAAGGTTTCTCCTTCCCATATTGCTCTGGTTACATTATACAACAAAGCTTTCATGGGAAAAGCTAACCACGTGGCTGCTTTCCATTCCATCACCACCCCTCTTGGGAGCTGGGTCCCCATCAGCTTGGGATGGAGCCACGCAGTACGCTCCTACCTTGTGACTTCAGCCGGATGAAATAGCATGCATCCTTCCCCAGCCAGCTCCCCTACAAAAGTTCTGGACTACAGCCCACATCTCTCACAGCCAGCGTGGGCTAATGGTCAGGAATGATGGGAGTTGTAGTCTGGAGGACACATCTGGAAGGCACCTGGTTATGGAAGCCTTCATTACAGCATCTTTAACACAGATGTTAATGGGGCCCTCCAAAGCCACACTGATGCCAATGATGTTTTCATTAACCAATACTGGGCTGTTAGCTTCTGGTTTTTATTCCTACTCTCCAAAACTTGAATGCATTCTATTTATGATTATTACGCACATACACCTATTTTAACTGCAGGTATCACCAATATCTTTTCTGCACCCACCCTGTCCTGAGATATCCTCTTTGACTCTCGTTGCTCAGAACGCAGCTGAGACACTGTGCTTTCCAGCTGACTGATTTGGCGCATGTACAATGAATTTTGGTTTCTTGCTTGTTCTCTAGGGAATAACATAGAAGGAAGAGAGAAAATAAGCAGCTTGAAACCAAAATAAAAGTTTGGCTACTACAGGAATCAATAGTTCTGTCAGGAAACAGAAAGATGGCAGTGATCTAAGCAACATGTCAAGGACAGAAGCCTATACATGTTTAGACAGAAGAAAATCTCACACCTCTCAGCTTAAAGTTGTAGGACTTTTGTTTTCTTTGCTTAAAAATGCATAGCATTGCAACTTAAGTGATAAAAATCAGCGCTGCAAGTTTCAGGGAAGGCTCCTAGTTTGGACAGGGTTTCAAAAGGGTTAGTGTTAATCGAGGATATATCCATCAGCAACTATTGGCTATGGAACCTGATGGAAGTTCCATGGTCTTTGATGCTGGAGACAAGCAACAGGGTAACACAGTACCCTTCCTGCCTGGCACAGAGGTCTCCAGAGGAATTGGCCTGACAACTGCTGGAAACAGAATGGGGAATTAGATATGGTTACCTACTTACATGACTTCTTATATTCTGATCCAGAAGTATCCAACCCTTGCAGCCCAACAGCCACACCTGATACTGTGGGCGGGACCAAGGGCTGCACAAGTGTTATCTCTACACACCAAAGCACACACGTCTACACACAGGAGGCTACATACGTACCTGATGAAGTATGTGGGCTAGAAATATATGAGCAGTTCTTAAATTGTAACCTGCCCCAAGGCCTTGAAACAGGGTGATCCAGAAAGAGAATAAATCAAATTGATTTACTGAAGTAAATCCTATAAGGCTTACTACAGAACCAGAAAAAAAATACTTTGAATTCCCAAGTGCAATTCTCCATTGTTCTGAAACTGGTATCAGATGGTGAGCTCTTGGACTATGTAAAACTGTTTAAATCAACATCACTTATTTAGGAATACAGGAGCCTAGTTGCTGGTCATGTTTCCAGTCACGACCTACTTTGAATTTTCAGTGTGTTACTGAAGCATCTCTCCTTTTTCTTAATTTTGCCTGGGAAGGGATAAAGGAAGTCATGCCTACCTGCTTTGCTTGTCCCAGATTTCTAGCTCCAAAAGTTAATGAATCCCAAGTCAAACCTAGTAATTGATGGAAGCCCTCTAATACAAGTAGCCAAAGTGTGTACATTGAACAGCTGGTGTCTGCTTTGGGGCCCTTGTGGAGATGCATGGCTGAGACACGTACTGAATGATTTCCAGCTGGGTCTGGATATTGCTCGCGTGGCTTCGGGAGGCATTCACTTTTTCACTCAGTATTTCCAATTCCTGTTCATGTTCACTGATCAGCCTCTCAATGCTGTTATAAACCAGAAATGGAGAGACGGCAGTAAGACATCGGCAATCTACCTGTACAGAAGTCAGTGCTGGGCATCGGGGGGAGGGGGGGGCAAAGCAGATTCTAGAAGGACCAATGTTTAATGACTGGGAATACCAAAGGACCGAGAACAAGGTCAGGTCTCTCCGCCCCAGTTTTGTCCTCATATGCTCCTCTTTACTTTCCCTCATACAAGTGGACAGCTACTCTCACTAAAACTCCCCAGAGAGATCTTTTTATTTTCTTAAGACCTTCAGTGCCTTTAGTTCTCCTATTTTATTAGATTTTTATCCCACCATTTTTCTTACAAAGAATGCAGGGCAGCTTACAGCACTCTCCTCTCCTGTTCTCAATCTCAACCCCACAACAACAGCCCTGTGAGGTAGGTGGGGCTGACAGTCTGTGACTGGCGCAAAGTCACCCAGTTGACTCTGAGCAGGGACTAGAATCCAGATTGCCCGAGTCCCAGCCTCACGCTCTTGACCACTACACCACATAGGCTCCTATGTCTAGTTCAGACTGCCTTTGCGAGCTGCTGAACTGAATCTATTTACTAGCTTTCAATACACCCTGTATATTGCTGGGTTTTTAAAAACCATGTTGCTTTACACTTAACTGCTGCTTTATTGTTTGTCTGGTTTTATTTGTTTTATGATTGCTGATGTTTTTGACTACTTTGATGAACAGTGTGAAATAAATAAATTAAATACATCTACAACAAGAAAAAAGAGAACAATGTACCTCTCTTGATGCTGTTGGAGCAAAAGCTGTGTTTTGCAGTGTGATTCTCTCCTCATCCCTTCAAGTTTTTCTTCCATCTATTATTAATAAAACATCACAACTTACAGCCAAATGAGTCATTATTCTTGTGTGAAAGCATCCCTAGATAAATGGGCCTCGATATCTAAAGGAACATCTCTTTCCATGCACACCTTGCCTAGACCCTAAGATCATCCACAAAGGTCCTTCTTTGAGAGCTTGCTTTAAAAGAAGTAAGGGGAAGGGCCTTCTTGGCTGTGGTCCCCTGACTATGAATTCAGCTCCAGGTGAGTTGTGCCTGGTGCTGCCCCTTATACATTTTGGCGCCAGGTTAAAACCTTTTTATATTCTGGTTATTTTAAGTGTTGAGTAGGATGACTCTGTTTTTATACTGGTTTTATTTATATGGTCATTGGCCACTGTGGTTTAGTTGTTATATTGTGTTATGTATTATTTACTTGTTTAAAAGTTGCTTATTATATTTGAATGTTTAGGATATCATATCAACATCAAAGTTTATGCTATGTTCTGTGTAAAATGATTTTTATTGACTGTATACCCTTCTGAAAGCTTATAAAGAATGGTATACAGCATTTTAAATACATAAATACAACGCAACTTCTGGCAGCATAATTGAGCGGGGACATCAGCCTGGCTGGCTGTCTATTTTCCTCAGGCTTAGCAATTGCCTAGGATCTGCCCCCAAACTTGGCAGAACACTGTCTTAAGCGTCACCATCTGGAGGGAGGGGGGAGATCCCATGGGTTTATACAGTTGCCTTTTACTGAAGGGTGGGGAGCCTCTTTCAGACTGAGTGCCGAATTCAATTTCAGGTCAGCTCTCTGGGGCTGCATTCCAGTGCTGCATGGGAATGAAGGCAAAAGGGATGGAGCCAACAATGCAAAAATATAATAAAGGCAAGCATTTTGTAGCTTAAAGCTCACTGCTGGTAACTAGGAAAGGAATTTTAACCTTTCAGCAAGGAAATAGGTGCATGAAAGCAGGGAAATCACCAATTGATGGTTGTTTGGGGGACATGGGTGAGGCCAGGCGAAGGGGGACTAGCCATGTCGAGAGCTCCAGAGGGCTGGATTTGACTCAGACAAATGGTCTGTCTAGCTTAGCTGTATATTCTGGGAGACATGCAAGTTCTCAAGAAGACATCTCCCCCAACTCTTTCACCGAAGCTCCTTCACATGGAGATGTCAATGATTAGACCTGTGGGATTCTGCACACAAAGGTGCACCCCTGAGCTCTGGTCTCTTCTCAAATGTTCTCTAGCCTCCCACTCATCATACTCTTACAAGACAGATTTACCCTTAGCAGTCTTTGGGAAGGTCTATTTTGATTTATGAAATGACGGTTTGCATCAATATATTTGTCACATGACAGAGGACCTCTTGACCCCTTCCCACCAGCCAAGTCAATGCTTAGCCAAATGAGTCCATGTTCTGGCACGTTTATGCTCACTGTGACAATTCTGTATTAAAACTGAAGACTGCAAATGGAAGACAGAGACTAATGGCCCTGGACTGGTGTGTGGAGCCATTGATCCTCTGGCCTAAAATTATTGTGCTTATCTGCTGCAACCAGCCTGAAGCGATTCATACTAATGATGGAGCTTCTCATGGCCTTTGGGATTTCCAGTAAACCATGAGACATTCAGAATGAAATCTGAAACTGGATGGTCTCCAACCAAAACAACTGAATCTGGCAGCAGGCATGGAAAGGAGAATCCTGAAAGAATACACAGAACAACCCCAGAAGAAAAAGAAAAGTGTCAAAGTATCCGCCTTACATCAGAAATGCTTAATTTGTATCACTGGGATTATTTATTCTAAGTTACTGTGACCAAATGGTATGTTGAATGCCATGGGGTGGTGGGTGTGTCTATGTCCATCAGTCTTTCTTTCTTTTTGTAGATAGCAGCCATGGCGGGGAAGGTGGAATCAGGATCCGAACCATGGAAAAGGAACAGGGAGATCCTTTCCCAGCCTGTCTTCACACGGGGAGGAAAACTGCCATTGGCAGCATTATTCCCAGGGCAAAAGCAGTGGGAAGGTTTTTGTTCAGATGGTTTGGGCTTCCTCAAAACTGCTCCTTAAAGTGAATTAAGCAAATATGCCAGGGCAAACTATAGATTTAAACAATTTGGCTTTGGGCCATATTTTCCTGAGAAAAGTGAGAAAATATTTTTGTAACTTAATTAATTTTAATAATTCATATTAAGAATACTTTATGGAATGGTTTTACACGCTTTACACTCCAATGCAAATTGCTGACTTTGGGACCCTGATCCAAATTAGTGGTAGAAGGAAGTTTAAGGGCACCCCCTACTCATTTCAGTTCTGGATCCTCCCACCTGCTATTAACTTTTAAAAGGCCAGCCACACACTTCCTAATTTTAGGACTGACTCCCTTACTTTTGGATGCAAAAGGAAACAGAATGATGGCACACCATCACAACCTGGATTGTGACTAATTCCTACGGATCACAAGGAAGGGAGCTCAGAAGCACCCAATGGGCAGAGTGGTGAGGATCCAAGTTTTCTCCAATCAGCTCTTTCCTCTTGGAATCGCTTCTCCCCAGTCTTTTCTTTTCAAACAGGGATTATTTCTGATAGTCCAACAAAAGGAGAAGAAATTTCAGGAGCAAAGACTTTTAACCTCCCACTCTCCCTTGCTATACTTTAAACCTCCCCATTCCTCTGTCTGAGGCCAACCCTTGGAAATCGAGGGTGACACTACTTTGACACACAGATCTGTCACTTGCAGGTCTGCTCTGGGCTTGAGTCCAATTAGAAGGGCCACCCAGGACTGTGCTATTTCCACTTAAGCCACGGTGATTGCAAAGGGACCCGAAGCACGTGGCGCTGCGTGCCAGGCATGTGGCCTATGGTTGCGGGAAGAAAAAAAGCATTGTGGCTAGGTTTAGAAGGCTGACCTGAATCTATTCCGCGAAAAAGCTATTGTGTCCAGTGTAGAACTGACAAAAGCACATGCCAGTATTTGGCTCCCGTGAGCCGGTCAGGAACAGCCTAGTAATCTGCCCCAATTATGCCAGGGTTTCCCTCTCCATTCCGGAACATACAGTGCCCTTATGCAAGACCTTCCTTCAGAATTAGCAGAAGGGCCAAACTTACTGGGCTAAGCCTGCCTTTGAGATGAGACACCTCTGAATCTAGGTCGCGCAGGACTTTGGCAAAAGCGGTGGGCAAGTTGCAGACATGGAGACTGCTGATGTTCTCGTGTTCATAGATTTTCTTGTTTGACTTTTCTTCAAAGTTCATTAAAACATTTCGGAGTTCCTGGAGCACATCTTCGTGGCCACGTATCATCTTTCTGAGATGCTCTGCCTGGTTGTTGGCTTCCTTCAGCATCTCCTCCTGAAGCAGATTGGCTGTCTGCAGCTCATTAATTGATGACTTCATCTTGCTGCTGAGATCCTCTTGGGTCTGGGTTTCTTTTCGTCTGCAGATCAAAATAGGAAATATGCCATTTAGGAGTCTCAGGCAGCTCTATCTGCAACTGTGAGTAAAACCAGATAAGGTGTTTAACACACAGCATGTAGCTGACCCTGCTCTTTTTTCTCACAATTCAGGGTGAAAAGCCCCTATTCAGATCAGGAGCACCACTCACGAGTAGGGAAAGTTTTGACCTCTACTGGCACTAATGGAGTTTTCTTCCCTTCCTTCCTCCACCTCCTTCCTTCCTTCCTCCTCCTCCTCCTCCCTCCCTCCTTTCTAAATCCCTCATGTGCAGGTATGTGTGGAAAATTTAGAAGAAAAGCACTGAGGGAAAAGATTTAAATCTCTCCTACTTGGACATGGTAGTCCTGATTAGGATCAGAGCCCTGCACACTTACTTATGAGTAGGAAACAGAGGGTCAGAGCTCTGCACACTTTGTATTTAAGCCATCTGGCAGCAGCCTTTCCTAAGCTGCTACCTTTCAGCTGGCGAGGGATGTTGGGAGTCATAGGCCAACAGAAGTGAAGTGCATCTGGTTCGGGAAAGCTGTTTATTATTTTCTTTGCAAACTCATACTGGGCATAGTTCCCTATGTCACTTTAAATTTACCTGACACTTATATCATGTAAAAGGTCAGACACAGAAGAGAACTATTATATTTGTAACCGAATTATCAGCCCCAAGCACCTAAGTGGTAAAACTTCAACATAGAATATCACTAAAATATCTAAACTCACACATTCATTAAAAATAACAGAATCATTAACGACTATCAACTTAAGTGCTGAAATCTCATTTCTCTATGAAAGGCCTTCAAACTAAAAAAGCCTAGATAACTTCCTTAAGCACCAGAAGAACTGCTTAAATACAGCCAGCAGAAAAGACAGAAACTGACTTGTTGAAATTGGTTGGGAATAAAGTTCCATTTGGGCTTTTAAACCCAGGAATAACCCAAAGCACCAGGGTTCTGCCATCAGGCTAACAACCTTAGAATGGACTGTTTGGGGAACCTGGGAGTAGCTAGTGTGTAGCATGCAACCCTACAAATTGTGAAGATTAACTATTAATTAATTAACCCACAACTTGGCCTTGAATGCCACTGTGTCATGCGAACAACCAGTTAGTCTTAGAAATAGTGCCCATTCCTGTTTTATGCTCACCTCCTGTAAGAATGCTCACCTCAGATCAGTAATGGAGTCTTTTTCCCTTATCACATCCCGAAGGTTTGTCTGCAACTCAATTATTGTCTGTCTTAAACCAAATTTCTGTTGCTCATGTTGCTCTTGAGCCTGAAGGACATTGAAATAAGATCATGAAACAGTTCTGAATACAAGACTGAATATCGTGTGGACAAATGGGGATATTGTTTTCAGATTCAGGTAACACGTCTTGCAATATTGCGATGAATAAACTGGCTCCTGGTCATTCTATCAGTATGTTGAGTGTAAAAGATCTCAGTTAGACATGGCAGATAATTTCTATTTAACAGAAATTTTACATTAGTGCTATTCAGGAATCAAAGACAAAATTCTAGTTCGTCCTTTTAAAACTCTCTACATTCTTGTCTTCTCCGTTTTGAATTACAGCTTTTATTTCCCCCTCCATTCCATATACTCTGTTATGTCACCTCCTCCTATTCCTGCAACCGTGCCTTCTCTCCTTCGATGACTGGGGCAGCCTCATTCTAAGAGCCATTCCTCATTCCTGGGGACACTTTGTCAACTGTCTGTCTGGTTGCCTGAGGGTCTTTAACAGACTCTCAGCACCCTCAACATTCCAACCCCCAGCACCCTTTGGAGGAAAACAAGGCAGCCAACAAATCGACTTGAGTTTGTATTATAGACAGAACAACTGTTTTTTAAGTGCTTTCTCATCATCTTCTTTCTGTCCATCCTCCAGTCTCACCGTATTTTCCTCCTCAGGGCCAAATTCAACATGCAAGTAATATCCTTGTTTGTGCATTGTGTTTAATGCAAGCAGCAGCTGCAGAGGAGTTGAAATAGGATCAGCACTGCTAGGGATAGGGAATATCTTTCCCTTCTGCTCTGACTCCAATGAAAACGGACCCTTCCACTGTTTGCATTGGAAGAGAAGACTCCATTGGTATCAGCACTGATTTCCCCAGCAGCAGGGATGATGGGAGAATATTTTACCTGGGAATAAGTGGGAGGGTTAACCCACCTGCCCACGTGATCATACTCATTCCCCTTGAAACAGCATGCACACAATTAACATGACACACACGTGTCTCAAATATGTGTCTCTTCCATGCATTTGTGAAGCCTTGAGTGCTCCCATTTCGCATACCCACTGCAGCTGAGGTGGCAAGCTGTCTTGGCAGGAGCCACATTGTTTCTGGGTTCTGTGCACACATCGGTCAGAACTAATATTAAACAGCAACTACAGAAACAAACAGGATGAACAGGGCATCCATCCTAAGAACCTGAGCCAGGCCTGTCTCTGCTCCAGCAGCCACTGAGCCAAGATCAAGATTATGATGCGACAGCATCAGGGCAATAGCACTTGCGGGACAGATAAATCCTGTTGTAATCAGGCATGTGCATGAAAGTGCAGAAAAATTAGATGATTTGGTACGGGCCACAGAACTTCGTATTCTCAATATGTGCTTTTAAAAGAGCAAGTTTCTAACTCTTACAGTTCAAAAAAATAGCTGCAAAAGTTTCTGGGAAACTGATAGTGGAAGAGAGGGAATTCAGCAGGATTTCTAAACTGATAGTGGAAGAGAGGGAATTCAGCAGGATTTCTAAACTGATAGTGGAAGAGAGGGAATTCAGCAGGATTTCTGTTCCAGCAGCCATTGTCCCTTCTCATAACAAGCAGAAGCAAGACAAATCAGTCAAAGTAAAGTAAATGTCCTTAATTTTTACTATTTATACAGGCTGCACACTTTAGGTTTTCTTAGTTGAATGTAAGTTAACTTGGCAAAGAGTTGTTATGCAGTGGGAGGGGAGTGTCTGTATTCTATGTTTTATTGCAAAGAATACATAGGCCTGAAACATGCATTCTCTATGGTGAAATGGCATCAGTGGTCTTATGCAAAGTTTGGAACTCACTTCACTTAGCCTCTTCTGCAGGTCTCTGACTTGCTGCACATATTCTTCCAAGATAGAATCGACTTGCTCTTTCTTTGGATAGTTACTGGGCCTTTTCTGGCTGTCAGTGTCCGGTTCAAGTTGAGTATGTGTAAGTTTAGGGGGGGCTAGAGCTGGCAGCACTAGCGGTAGAGTAAGCAGAGCTCTCCATCCCTGTGCTGCGCATGCTGGCAGATGGTAGATTTCCACTGACCACAAATTGAACAGAACCACCTAAGGCAGCGACACAAAAAAAAGTGCAGCAGTATCACTCATAATGCAAGCGACTGTGGGGACTGACCACTTAGCTCCTCCATAGCCACCCACATCTATGCCAACTGAGACCAAAAAGAGTGTCAGATGCTGCTACAACTGTTTAAATCGATAGCACAATAAATTCTTTCGGAGGGAATTTACCTTTTGAAGGCGTTTCGGGGTGGTTTAACCTCGCTTTAGCCTTACTTCACCTAGGACATCAACAGATCATGGTGTTTCTTGACAGAACTGGACCAGAGATAACCTAGCTGACATTTAACAGCCTCATGACTGTGAGTCAGGGGACTTAGCTATTCCAAGGGATTCTCGGTTCTATTTCAATCCACTATTATCTTTTCAGTCATCTCTTGAATGTGTAATATGCTGGGCTGAAATATGTTCAAGAGTATCTTGCCACCCCAGGATAACTGTTTACATAAGCATAACATAGACATGGGGATGTTATCAGATGGCCACCAATAACAGCTCCTCATATCATGTTCTCCCTTTCTCCCAAGATGTAGGTCATTGTTAAATTGTGTGTTTAACAGCTCCCACCAGCCCAAGCAGTGGCAGCTAATGAGATGGGAAACAGGTAAGAAAATGCATAATTCAATATCACTGTATCACAGGCAAACCTCAAGGAGAAGGCGGAGATTTGTCCAACATGCAAAGTGAGCAGAGTTTTCCTGGATTCCTAGATTCTATTGGCTTAAACTATTTGCTTTAAAAATGTATCATGCCCATCTGCGTAAAAGCAAGCTGCAAGGCACTCTCCATTTTGTTAGCATATAGTTTGCAGTTACCTGAACTTGTCAACACAGAAGGTGAAGAGGCTCCTTCTCGACGTGCCAAGGATTCCATGGAGAACTTGGTGGCTTCCTCCTGGAGTTTCAAGGTCTCTTGGGTTTGCCTTTGCAGTGCTTCCCTGTGCAATCATATAAGAGGACATGACTGGAACGGCTAGCTAGTCAGTTTCACAACATTGTCCAATGATTTCATTTATAACACATTCTTAAAGCACAGTGAAAGTAAAACATTAGTAAAGTAAAACATTAGAAGAGAGCCAGTGTGGTGTAGTGGTGAGGAGCATGGGACTGGGACTCAGACGATCTGGGTTCTAGTCCCCGCTCAGCCATGGAGCCAACTGGGTGACTTTGGGCCAGTCACAGACTCTCAGCCCAACCTTCCTCAAAGGGTTGTTGTTGTGGGGATAAGATGGAGGAGGGGAATGATGTAAGCTGCCTTGAGCCCTTTGTAGGAAAAAGGCAGGCTATAAATTGATAAATAAATAAATAAATAAAAATACATACCTTATACTTTCTCTCTCTCTCTCTCTCTCCCCCCCCCCCCCCCCCGTGATTATGTGTTTCCTATCCAAACAGAATAGTTTGGATTAACAGACAATGCTTTACTATGTTATTCTCCTATAAAAGAACTAAGTAGCATGGGAATTCCTGTGACAAAAATGTTAGCTGCAGGTTATTATAGAAATGTTTAAAATGGCATAAGAATAGGTACTACCGTAGCTCCTGAATATTCTTGCTCATTTTTGCAAAATCTGCAAGAGATAAAAACAATTTGTATTATGACATAAGAAATCAATTTAATAAAATCAGATACACTCAGGTATTATAAGTATGTATATATTATATTTTATGTCAAAACTCATGTTTGCTAAATGTTGTGTATTTTAAGAAACCAATTATCTATTTCTTAAAGGATTATATATTTTGCTCTGTTGAAACAGAACTTTAAAAAAAAAAAATTGAAAGTGTTGCTACGCAACTTTCACCAAGAAACTATTTGTTTAACTTATTTTAAAAACCTGAATCGATAGCTTGGTTTTCACTACACACTCAAGGTGATTTATTAGGGAGTAACTATACTAAATCTGTTCTAAGAAATACAACAATGGCCTGCTTCAGAAATTGCAAGAACCAGTGGATTTTTTTCCAAGTTTTGGGCTGTTGTGAACAAGCAGGAACACACTGGCCCCTGCCATTGTCTTGCCTCTGCTGCCCAGGGGCTAAAGAACCTGACAACACTCCATCCTCCCGTGCTTTGCAAGACTTCAGAAACTGGAGTTCTAAGTTGCTGGGTGAGAAACAACCCAGAGTTGGATCCCAGGTGTTCCAACCATTGTCTGGCAACTAAGAATTCCAGTTCAGATATTAGGTTAAACAACCCAGGGATGGCACGTCCTTGGGTTGTTTAGTCCCAGTGAAAGCAATCAGGCAGCAGGGACTAACGTGCATTCATGCGCACATTGTTGCGACATCCAAAGAGGACCAATGTCTTATGGCACTTCAAGAGTAACAGATTCATTATGGGATGTGTAGTCTTTTTTTTGATGCTAGCTTGCATCTTACCTGCCTCTATCACTCCATTTTTTACATTCTCAACAACTCATCTATTCTGTACAGGGTTTTTAAATCAATTGTACAACTAACTGTCCTGCCCTTCACTCTTATCTCCCTCTTCCTACTGTCTTTTCTCTGTACTATCAGTATTTATTCTGATTTAAGCCAATATATGTACCTTCCCCTCATAGGTATCATAGAACAATAACAAATTTATTTTTATTTTATTTTATTTAGAAAATTTCTATGCCGCCCCATTCGCTGAAACCTCGGGGCGGCTCACAAAACATCAATTAAAATATAATACACTAAAAACACAAAATGAATTAACAATATAAAATAATAACAAATCAGATCTAGCACCAAGTTTTTTATAACTCAAAGGGCCTTTGTCCAGTTTGACAACTCTAAAAGGATTTTACAACACCCTAAAATAATATAGATCTGGTTAGTATTTAAAAACTCCACAAGTAGAACACACCTTTAGATATTAGAACGCTTAGAAAACAAGCCAGATGTTTTCATATTGTCAGGGTACAGGGCAACATTTTTAAATGTCAGAAACAAAATCTCTGAGCCCTAGCTCATTCAACTTTCCCCTGCTTATGTGGATGTGACTTTGAAAGGATGCATATTGAAACCTGATGCAATCACCTATTTGAATAAGTTTGGTCATGTCTCAACACACCAAATACAATATACTGATGACAACTGGCAAATTTCAGCTGCATAGCTCAGTGCTTCTCAAAAGTACAGAGTAAAGTTCAGCAACAAGCACATGCAGATGACCTGATTGTTTGGCTCTGTTCCCTAAACTGGTGGCCTCCAGATGTGCAAGACCACAACTCTCAGCATGTTAGAGTTGTAGTCCAACACATATGTATGGCAGTTAGACAAGGTTGTACCAGGGAGATGAGAGGCTGACACCACATTTCACCTATTTCTCCTTTAACTGAAAGCCAAATATCCCAGCCAAATATCTAGGCTTTTCTCCTTGCCTGGCTTAGATTCTAGATGAGAACCAGGGACAAAGAACAGTAGCTAACACATTAGACCTAGAGAGGGTAAAATGTAGAAAGAGAGAGAGGGCAGTGTCGCTCTTCTGCCATTAAAGTAAGCCGCTCAACTCCTACTGCACATTTGAATGAGACAGGCATGTGAAAATATGATGCACCTGCTATAGGCTATATCCCAAGGCTGGTCCTGAGCCCTAGTGATTAATCTCTGCCTGGGCTGCACCATTTCAGACTACAAGAAGAGGTTCGCATTACTGCATGCAGTTCATTGCACACAGAAAACCGCGAGGAGGTGGGGCTCGCAATCTTCTCACAGACATGTAGTATGCAAAAAAAATACCATGAAGAAATACTAAATCATGGGAGCCTCGAGTTTGGAGTAGTGCTGTCCAGACTCTGGTTTAACATCTCACTGAATTGTGACAAGAATTTCAAATGGGCTCCTTCATGGAGACTCCGACTTAAAAGCTCATGTCCACAGCACCAAAATTGCAATGGTCTCTCTGACCTCCCAGGCATTATTGAAGTAAAGTGGGTACTTTTCAAATGGTTTGGCATTTCTTAATCAGGCTGTGCTGCCAGTCTTCTGCCTGGTGCACAAACTTCTTAAATAAGCAGTAATGTAATGACATTAAGCACTTAGATAGCACACTGTAAGTATACAAGGTGCTCCAGGTGCATTGTCCCGGTACAATTATTATCCCCTTTTAGCAAATGTGTTTGGGTAGAGGGGAGATCTGGAAAGGGTTTGTGCTCACTAAAATCTAGCACACTATCATTCACACAATTCTACAATTGCATTGTAGAAGAGAGCACTGGGAGTTTTACAAAAAGTCTTTATAATAACAAAGCATATCTATGCCTTGGCAAAAGCATTACTTTTCTTTCAATCTATTAATATAGTAGTGTAAAGTACTGGAAAATGTCATTTCGCACTTCCTTGCCTATCTCTCACCCCAAATTCTACTTAGTTGTAGGAAAAGTGAAACTAAAAAAGGCACCTGGTTGAAGATGGTGGGTGAGAGGAGGGTGGATGTGGGAAGGAGAATGGGGAAGGTTAATAGTGGGTTATAGAACAACAGTGTCAAAAGTGTCTGACTGGGTGGTTTCTACCCAGGCTAATGACTGTCTGTAGCAACAGATCAGGCCTCTTGCCCTCTGAGGGAAATGTCAGCTTTCAAAAACTGGCACCTCATTTGAAATCAATCAATACTTTCTAAACTCAGGTATGTGCTGGGACACTATCCCCCTTACTTTGAAAGGTCGTGGGAGGGTGAGGTCAAATCTGCAAAGGCTCTCCTGCCTTGTAACTCCCAGAGATGCTAAGCTGGGCAAGAGGACAACTCCCTGTGCCACCCAGCAGTCCTGACCTTTCTCCTCATTCTTGCCACTAGCAAGGAGGAAAAAAACCTGCTGCCCTAGAAAACTTCATCTATCTGCTAGATGACATGACCATGGATGGCCCTCCAAGTGGGAGATCCAATCTTTTTAAAATAAGTGATGCTCTGAAACTGTGGCGGTCATTGGACTACCCAAGGCTGCGATGCCCCAGAGAACGCGCATCTCCCCATAAAATAAGTCCCACCCTACCTGCTTGGCTCAAGAGGAGTAAAGGCCTGAAAATCCTTTCACGCTAGAATGAGCCACTGGTTGTCCTCCGGCTGTTTGGCCTACCACTCCCAGCAGCCCCAGCCAGCATGGCCAGTGGTGAGGGAGGGATGATGGGAGTGGTAGGCCAAAGCATCTGAGAACTGCGGGTTGCCCACCTCAGCCCTAAAGGCCGGAGGGAAACGGCCAACTGTGGTGTGGGAGAAGCTGGAGAGGCTGCCCCCGGGCAGGCACGGATGGGGCGGCTCCCCACAGGCGCCAGGCCCGTCCCACCTGCGACCGGCTATCCTCTCCCTGCCCTTCCCTCCGGAAGGAGGAAGTGGATTGGGCACCTTCCGGAGGCCCGGGCGCCACAGCGGCCTCTGCTGGTGGGAGGCGGTACTGCAGGGCGCCTGGGCCTAGTTAGGCTCAGGCCTGGCACAGCCCCTGGTGGGGTCACTCGCCCCGGGGCCACTGCCTGAGGAGGGGTGCTCACACGCTGCCCTTCTTGGCAGCGTGTCCAGATTTACCGGGGACGTTCTCTCTTTGCCAGAGCCGGCTGGGAAAGGCCCTCTGCTTGAAGAGCTGCCCATGCCAAGGGTGTATTATAATCCAAAACCCGAAAGGGAGGACCCTCGCAATTGCTGAACTGTGGTTGCTTTGTTGTTCCCTTTCTATCCTGCATGCCTTCCTCTGGCAAGGCACCCAAGGTGGCTCTCCGTCTTACCCTCACAACAACCCTGTGAGGTAGCTTAGTTTCGGTGAGTACACAGAGACGGTCGCAGTTGTCTTCATTATGATGAGATGCATTATATTTCCACTTCAATCACTGGTATTGCTAATTAATATTTTATTTATGATATTTATATCCCACCTTTTTCCTTCCAAGGAACTCAAGGCAGCTTGCATAGTTCTTCTCCTCTCAATCTTATTCTCAGAGCAATAAACCTGCAAGGTAGGTTGGCCCGAAAGGCTGAGACTGGCCCAGAGTCACCTGGTGAACTCCAGGGCTGAGCGGGGACTGAAAAGAAGAACCTGATACAGTTCTTCTTTTTAAGCAATGCATAAGTGGCCATCCTACTTCTCTACCAGTTAATGTAATCTGGAGGGGCCCATCCAGCGCTAAAGATGTTCAACTAAAGCATCTGTTTATTTTTTATTTAACTACGGTATAGCTTTTTATTCCTCCCTTGAGCCCAAAAAGACTTCCAAGGTAGCTTAACAAAGATATCTCTTAGGAGAGCTGCTGCTTCCAGACTTACAGTTTAAAAACACAGGCTAGTTTGTTCAGGATAGTGATATAGCAGAGGGTAAGGTGTCCTCCACTTTAAATCTTACTTCTGCTATAAGCTTACTAGGTGGCCTTAAGTCACTCAGTGAACTAACATTGGCCTACTTTATAAGGTTGTTGTAGCAATTGACAAATAATGTTCTTTGAATGCATTTGTCTCAGGAGGCCCTTCTTAGTTATGTCTCACCTATGTAATTGCTTTAAAAGATGGTCTGGCACCATATAAAGGCTTTTTTAATTACCAAAATTTCAAAGCATTTCTTAAAATATGGAATTTTAATCTCTGCGGAAAATGTTTCAAAATCACCCAATTATGCATTGCTATATTTTACTGTTGTGTTTTACTGTAATTATAGAACCTTAGATTTTGTTTTATTGCATGGTGATACAGAGATATTTAAAATAAGTTGCTTTGGTTTGCGTGACATGACAACCCATCATAGGGGGTTGTCATGACTTTCACACCTGGTGTGGGTTCCACAGGGTGCATTATTTTTGTAAACATCCACCTAGAGAACCCATGGTTTGTTATTGATTTGTCCAGGGTGGCTTGCTGTGACATCTGAACTCAGCAAGGCGATTTCATCCTGGGTTCTTAAAAATGGCTAAAGAGCCACACAATAAGAACTACAAAACCGCTGGTATTCCTTGTGATCTGGCTCAGGCCACCACCACCATCCCCCCTCATCCCTTTTCTGCACTGTCTACCTAATGACCCTAAATTTTTTAATAAAATCAGAGCATCCTGAACATGTTTGCAATCTTTGAAAATATTTTATATTTAATCTCGCACAGATGCAAAAATCCAGTGTTGCAAAATTTGCATATTTTCCATCTCAGTTTTATGGCTTTGCCCTGAAATTTGTGGAAATTTACAAATCTTCCTAACTGTTCTGCCTTGAAATTTGTGTATTTTTAGGGCACAACGAATTGTTCTGTAACCCACATGTATATCTGATAACTAACCCAAGGGAGTTAAGTGACAAAAAATGAAGGGGTTGAATGCCGATATGTTGGGTTACTGAGCAAAAAGCCAATCCATGGCGGCTTATTTTCAGAGTGGCTTAGAGTGGTGTGGCAAGTACTTTGATGACTCCAGATTAGTCTATGAATGCTAAGTGTTAGGTGTCATTCTTAACTTAGAGACATTCAACAATTCCCTGGGAGGGATGGGAAATGTAAGAGACCCATTTGGCATTTTACATTTACAGTGCCTTGCAGAAGTATTCACACACCTTTGACTTCTCCACATTTTGTTGTGTTACAAACTAGAATTAAATGGATGATGCTATTAGCATTCTTACCACTCCATGTACACAAGATGTTCAACACTGTGAAGGTACAAAATATCTGTATTATGGCTCAAAAGGTAAGTAAACAAAAAGAACCTGGTGCTTGTTGGTTGCGTATGCTCTTATCCCTTTTGCAGTGGCATCTCTGAAGAAGATACAGTGCAGCCCACTGCCTCCAGAAGTCTCATAGTGTAATTGTGTACACCAGTGAACAATTCCAGTGCTTCATGATCTCTGATTAAGTATACCTCCTTCTGGAAGACCCCACAGTTTGTGCAAGAACATATCTAAACAAACAAAGAGCTGTCAAAACAATTATGGGGTAAAGTTGGATTATTAAAAGTAAGCAAACAAACTATGAACATCTCCTGGAGCACCATTAAATCCATAATTACCCAATGGAAATAATTTGGCTCAGTTGCGTCTCTTTCTAGAGAAGGCTGTCCATCAAAACTCAGTGACCCTGTAAGAAAGGCATTAATCACAGAAGCAACCAAGAGGTCAATGGTAACTCTGAAGAAGCTGCAGGTGGGAGAAGCAGTCCATGGGATAATTGTCACTTGGATGTTTCACAAAGTTCGGATTGATGGAAGAGTAGCAAAAAAAGCCATTGCTGAAACAAAGCCCATTTGGAAGCATGTGGGAGACAAAGCAATACATGGAGATTCTCTGGTTTGATGAGATCAAAACAGAACTTGTTGGCCCCACTCTAAAATGCTGTGTACAGTGCAAAGCCAACAGTGTTCATTGTGCTGAGAACACCATCCCCACAGTGAAGCCTGAAGGTGGCAGCACCAGGTTGTGGGGATGCTTGTCCTTGGCAGCAGCTGGTCAAGACTGAAGACAAGATGGATGGAGCCAAATACTGGGCAATTCTAAAGGAAAATTCGTTCAAGGGACTGGGAACCAGAGCAGAGGTTCAGCCTCTAACAGGACAGTGATGCTCAACCCACAGTCAAAGTAACACTGGAGAGGTTTAAAAACAGCATCCTGAAGGTCTTAGAATGGCCCAGCCAAAGGCTGAACCCTGATCCAGTTGGGAATCCATGGAAAGACTTGAAAAATATATGGAAAGACTGCTGTTCACCAACAGTGCCCATCCAGCTTCCCAGAGCAGCAGCAGTGTTGCCAAACCTTGCGGGAACCAGAAGTGTCATGGCAGAGACCTACCCAGAAAGACTCACAACTGTAATTGCTAAGAAAGGTGCTTGGGCTGCAACTGCCAGGGGGTTTTTCGGATAACTTTTCTGCCTCAATAAAAGCATTTTGTACCTTTGCCAAGTTGAATATGTTTTGTACGTCAAGTGGTAGCAATACCAATTAAATCCATTTTAGTTCCAGGTGGTAACACAAACAAATGTGGAGAAGTCAAAGGGGATGAATACCTCTGCACAGCTCACTGGATCAGGTGTGGAGAACTCTAAGGAAAATTTGCCTTTTTTTACTAGAACAGGGAAATCCAACAACCAGAATCATGTGCACAACAGGAAACTAATGTCGAAACTAATTACCAGTTGTGGGAAACTAATTACCAGTTGTATCCATTTTATATGTTAGATGACTGATGTATACAAGTACAAAACTATAAGCAAGTTAAAGGAAAACGTTGTGGTTGACAAATTTGGAGGTGCAGGGTACATTTTTCCTGCTTTTGTTGAACAATTCAGGATTACGGAATATCATCCAACCCCTCACAGAAACAAGAAAGAACTAATATCCACTGTCTGTAAGACACATTTAAAAGGGAGAAGAGGTTACATGAAGGAGATGCAAAATATATTCATCAGGACTATTTGCCCAATGTTAAAGCAGTTTTGTCCATAAGGTGCCCAACTGTCTTGTTTACAGAAGAGAGTCCTGTACTGAAGAGCTGACAGAGGACAATAAAAACTTGTTTGCAATAAAAATCTAAGTCAGACTTTAAATTTGACAGTAAGAGTCTCTGATATACAATATATTAAAAAGCCCACCCTGTTTCGGCACACGATCCGCGAAAAGAGGAGACAGAAAATTCCTTCCAGTTACAATCTACTAGAGCATTAGGCAGGACACAAAGTAAAAGTTCAAATACAATAAGAAATTCCCAGGTAACAGCATAGCTCGTCTTGGGACACCTACCTCTGACAGACATGTAGAGGGTTTCAACCTTGTGGTATTTTGCAAAGTGTGAATACGTTTGCTGGGTGAAGTGGATTGCACAATAACTTAGCAGTGCACGCACGAGGGGAGAACGGACGGTGCTGCCTCTCCCTCTGGGATGCCCTATAGCTCATGCTTTACTCTTTCCTTTGCACACGGCACGAGCTGGTAACAGCGGAGGACTCCGGAGATGCAGAACCGTTGAGAGTTAGTAGCTAGGCCAGCCCTCCCTTTGGCTGGTGGTGTAACCTGGCAACAAACCCCACCTCTGATAGTTGCTGTGAGCTTTCATGGGAACCAGTAAATGCCACTTCTGGTGTCTGGTTTCTCCAGCAGAGCTCTTTTGTTCGAGCATCTCTGTAATTGCTAGAGAAGGAAATCCAATATTTGTGCCTTCTCCAGCTCGCCACACTGCAGTCCTTGTCCAGCGCAAGTTAGCGCATGCACTCATGGATGTGGAGAAAGGCACCAGCCAGAGAGCATTCTTGTTCGGAACCTCGGAACAGAATATCTGCAGAAGCACATGGCACAGCTTTACAGGGTACTTTTTCTTGCTATGAAGTAGCTTGCTTTCCTAAGATCAGAATCAGAACAAAAGAAAGATTGCTCCCAACCAAACTATACATTAAGCATAATATGTTTTGTTATGAGAGTGCATCACACTTACAAGTGGTGAGAAGTTTCGCAGATGCCGACACTTAATCAGGGTTCTGCTTCTTTCAAAGGGGTCACCAGAGACATACAGAGTATCTGGGGCATCAGTTTTATTTACATACAGGCTGAGCATAAGATGAGACGGTTCCAAGCATGAATTCGCCGACAGATTCTGTTCCCTGCCATATTTCCAGGGGAGTCCATACTGCCATAGGATTTCTTGCAGAGAGCAAAGTCCTCTCTGCCTCATTTTTGGATCCGGTTTTGACACAGTGTTCACTGCATGCACAGACTGAGGGTGGTCCTCAATTTGTGGCCCCCAGGAATGGGCAGCTGTTTCATCTTGTTCTCCTTAATAGTTCTTCTGGGGGCGGGGGAACAAAAGAAGCTGGTCCTTAATAGTTCTTCTGGGGGCGGGGGAACAAAAGAAGCTGGGAGAACATGGGAGAGGGTTACAAGGCTGAGTTCATGCGATCAAGGGGATCATGCGATTATGGGGGGGGGGGGGAAAACAAGGTGGTTTCTTTTCCCTGCCCCCATGCGCTGGTTATACACTACCTGATTTCCAGAATTACCTTCTTGTATCCAACAGGTGAAGTGCACCCTACAAAGAGCCATATGTTCTGGGGTTGTTTTGAAGCCACCACTGCCACACACCTTGTTGGATTTACACCAGTTGCACATCACAAGGGTAATTAGGGAAAAGTTGTAGGGCACAGGTCCAGCATGCAGAAGGTGGGAAAAGAAGGCACTATGGTTTCTTTTCCCCTGCGATTACATGAACCTGGTCAATGACTTTTGGACCCTCCACATGAAAGCAGAGCAAAGGCACAAGAAAAGCCCCATCCAAAAGCACCCTCACCTTGCTTCTCTAGTTCTTACTATAGACTCAGCACGTTCCTTAGGGAGGAGGCAGAGAAATCTAAAAGATCAGTCTTGCACGCCCTGTGTCAACATTCCTCAGTATGGTACCCACCAGATATATTGGGCAGCAAATCCAGTCACTCCAGCTCATTGGCCATGCTGACTGGGACTGACAGAAATTGCAGTGCATGACCTTCCCATTGGGAAAATCTCACTTGTGTCTTCCTGGACAATGCACACTCCTGTTCAAACACATCAGTGGAGTTTTACTGGCTATCAGCTTTCGATTGTCAGATCTTTGGAGCATTGCTCCTTAAAAATGGTGGCCGTGGAGGAAGAGGATAGCGGTCTATAGAATGATTCATAGTATGGGGGTAGTACAAAGCAAGATTTTTGTTGTTGTTCTCTCTTGTAATATTAGAACCCAGAATCATCCCATCATGGAGGTAAGGCTAGTGATACTTACTAGTCACATTAGCTATATATCACTTCCAGTATCAAAGGTTGCTTGGGCACATGACCAGGAGAGTGCTTTTCTATTTTTTCTCCTTGTCTGGAGTGCTTTTCTATTTTTTCTCCTTGTCTGGGCAGGACTTCCATTTCCTGAAGGAAACTTCTTTCCTTAAATACCTTCCATGACAGTGCTTGTTAATCAGGTTGGTGGCCTCTTGGACTTGGTCTTACCTTTCCTAATCTGTGTTATACAATCTTTCTGAGTGACTATTACTGCGGTTTTGAGTAACCATCCACAGTCCTCTCAACTTCCTTTTTACTAGGGCTCTCATTTTAGAGACGATTCCTCTTTTGAAGTTAAATGTGGCAGTGTTGGACTGCCTTGGAAATATTCTAGTTTAGGGTTGCAACAATCTTACTTGGAAACTGGCACTCTTCAGTTCATGGACTTCTTGTGCTTGACCCTGTCTTAAAAAGCAAGCCGAGCCAAGAGGAAGCTTATAAATTCTTGTGGAAGTTCAATTGTGCAACCAGAAACCTCCTTCTGTGTCATGTATAGCTGCAAACATGCACGGAGAAAAGGGATTCTGCTTACACTGTGGTCACACGGGGCTCAATTCTTGGCGAGTGCCACGTAAACACTTGGCAAGCTTGCCCGGAAGTGAGACTCACGGCCTCAGGAAAGCTGGCTAGAGTCTGGGAGCTGAGTCCAGGGAATCCAGTGGATCTCTATCCCCAAAGTGGATTCCTTGCACATTCCTATTCCAGTTAAATATATTTTAATTGTGATTGCGGTGTGGTCACTGCTTTCAGTTGCTTGAGCAACATTTGCATCTTATATTAGGTCCTTATATTTGGGATTAAATCAAGTTGTGTGCAGCCAACCTCCCCTCTGTCAGTTCCACACCCAGCTGTTCTAGGCACAGTCATTTAGGACATCAAGAAATTTAATCTTTTTGTCATGACTGGAACATACATTTTTGCAGTCAGCATGGGGGTACAAAGTTATCATTTATTACATTTCTTCACTTGAAGGCCTTCCTCCTTTTATTTTCAATCTCAAGATCGCCCAAGCATTTCGGTCTGGAAGACAGTTACATGTGCCTAGTGCTAAATCATTTTTGGAGCCTGATACTGTGACCCACAGCACTTCTGTGGAAAAGGGTACTCCTTATAGTTTTTCTAGTCTACTCAACAGTAGGCCCTCTTTGTCATACAAAATGACACCTCCTGATGACATTGTACTCCTGATTCTTTCCATTCCAGGTTTCCATAATGCCTACTATATCTAGGTTCTCCTTCAAAATCAGGTGCTCCAGTTCTCCCCTTTTGGGGTTGAGGCTTCTCACCAAATGTCTTTCCAGTACGAGTCCCCTAATATGGCACTCAGGCTTCTTTGATTAGCTGTCATGTCTACCCATATGCTCGTGGCCTATTTCCTCCCTTTTTACACTTGGACAACCAGAAATGTTTTCATTTTCATCCCGTAGGCAGTTAATCATGTAGAAACCCAGCTGAAATAAGATTACAAATGTGGGTGGGATTTGTAATAATGGGTGTCCATCCCAAGTTTTTATTTTTAAGCTCTTGATCTACACCCTTAAAAAAACACTGGGGAGGAGTTGTACATGTTGCTGAATCGTAACACTTAATAATCTTTGTAGTAAATATTACATTGGCTTTGATTTTAATTAAATGTATTACATTTTAGACTGCTGGAAACAAATAACTGGTGCTGTTCCTTCTTCTTTCCCTGAAGGCAGAATTTCCCCAACTGTAGTGGCCTTTGGAGTCCTGATAAATACAGCAACCTCAGTTATGTGGCATCACATCGTACTTGGCATGCTGTGATGAACAGGCAGCTTTCTCCTCTCCTCTCCTCTCCTCTCCTCTCTCCCCCTCAGTTGAACGCTCCCATTTAACAGCAGCAGGCATGACAACCCAGGCAGTGCAGTGGGAAAGTGCTGAAAAGAACTAAGCTATCTCCTTAACATTTTTTCAAGGGATTAATTTCACCTGCCTTTCCTGTTTCTCTGGCATGCTCTCTTTCTCCTTTTATAAATGCAACGGGGAAACGATTGCAAGTTCCAAGCTCAAGATAATACGTTTTTAAGGTCTGGGTTTTACTCCCTTCCCCCAGTCCCTGCTACTTTTGACAAGTCACAAAATTGTGAAGTTAGCAGAAAAGCCAGTTGAGAGAGGGAGAAGATGCTTTCATTCTTTAGATGCAATGAACTGAATAAAAACGGCCATTGTAATGGTAAATTGCTGACAGAATGGAAGAAAGGGCTGATAATCAATCAAAAATGAAGCGCTAGTGTGCATTTGGGGAGTTTGCTATCCAAAGTGTTTTTAAATGTCTTATTTTAGTGTTTTTCCTTTTTTTGTCCTCTTTATGTGAAAAAGCTGCAGGCCGGAACGTTTAAGGGAAAGGATAATGAAGTGAAGGGAACTACCTTATACAGGAGACATTTTCACGGGGAGCAACTGCATCAACAAGTTGGAATCTCCATATAGAAATGACATGCCGAAATGCTATTTCGAAGAGTTTCCAGCATTTTGGACTTCTGGTCAGGCAGAGAAAGGACTCTTTTGGCAAACATAGCTGCCTATGATATTGTAGACTATGAGGCAATTCATCATGGATGTGGGGAATGTTAATCTTCAGCTCTCTTGTCCTCAGACTCTTGCAGTTACTGCTTTTGGCTTCAGAGGGTGTTCGAGAAGGCAAAGATGAGGATGTTGGACAATATAAACAGGGGTGTTATTTCTTCTTCAGAAGCTAACATAACCCATAAAAGAAGATACATTTATCTGGAAGCTTTGCTACAAGGAGGAGCTCCATGGGGATTTACACTGAAGGGCGGACTTGAGCATGGAGAGCCATTAATCATCTCCAAGGTAACCTTGTTTATTTAAATTAAAGAGGAGTTCAACTGCAGTTTTGGACAAAATTACTGTAAAAATAGCCAGGTGAAGGGAGGTTTTGCTTACAGGAAAATGCTAGAGAATACTCTCTAGCTTATGAATAACTGTGTAGGTAATTCAGATCTCTGGGCCATTGCAAAGCACAGGATGTTTGTCCCCATCCACCAGGAACTTCTTCTGCAGACACCCCATTAAAATGGATGGGACTTGCTTAGAAGTGCATTTCAAAGGAGTTTTGCACAGAAGATCCATCTCAATGGCTTAAAAGACTTTTGTGTATTGAAGGCAGAATTTTGTACAACTAATTTACAAACAAAATGAACTGGCAGGCTTGGATTTATGCTGATTTATTCTTAATTTATGACAGAGATTAAACCTCAAATCAATCACTTTCAGTGTAGAAGTGTGCATCAGAGCTACAAAGAAGAACAAAACAACAAACTACAGATTATATTAATTCAGTTCATGTGTTCTGGTTTAAGTGGGATCATTTTGATTTGTATGAAACTTTAACTATATACATGGAATATTATTGGTTCTAACAAAGCAACAAGAGACAGGTCTTTAATGAGATCAATCTCTGTCAGGAAGACTGCAAGTCCTGGGGTCTCACTGAATTCCTTTTCAAACAGAATGAAAGTTCTTTGGAGCCCAGCAGCTTGTGTTATCTTGTAGACAAAAGTTGTTTCAGGAAAAATGGATAAAGAGAAGCAAACATTCTGTGACAAATTAAGTTGAACGTAGAGTCACTGTGAGTCATTTGTTTTCAAAGCTGAAAATGTGTTCAAACTGCCTCCACCACATTTAGAAAGTCTGTTTCTACATTTAAATTGCTTTGGAGAAGCATAGTGTGTCTTGTATCTTGAAATCACTGTTTTACTTGGACTTGCTTCATCTATTGAAAAGACCAATAACAGAAACAATGGGCAAAAGCTGTTTATATTAATTTTTCAAGGGAAGGCATAAGCCCTGTGAGACCTTATACATGTAGGGTTTTGTACACTGCACTTTAGTTCATTGGATTTGTGACGTAAAACTTTAGTTATGGCTGTCTGGATTACTATGGCAAATCTCTTGGCAATTAAAGGTGTTCGGTGGCTTAAGACAAACCTAAATCTTCCTTGGTGTCTGGAAAGCTCTTTCTCCTGTCTTTGACTGGGAATAGGGGGCAGGAAAAAATAGTTGATGGAAGTCAGGACTAGGGCACCCAGGGGGCGAGACAGCTGAAGAGTTTTTAGCTGGAGTTGGCTAAAATTGAGGTATTCTTGGGGTGCAGTGGCTTTCTTTGGGAACGTCATGCCAAATTAACAGTCGTGCTGTTTGTTCTCCCAGTCGCCTACCAAAGGCTCTGCTTGTTTATTTCTAAATAAGTTCCTGGGAATTACTTTCCCTGTGGTGATATGCTTAGACTTCACACTGTTTGAGGAAATGCGGAGTACTTAACCATGTTAAAGGCAACATTTGAAGGCATTTATCTACATGCTTTTAACAAATGCCCTTCCAATCAGATCAATAGAGCAAACATTCCACTAGGACATTGTTCTGCCTCCTATTATCTTGCATATGTTTTTAACAGCTTTCGAGTTTGTTTCATATTATATCCATATTGATGTTTGTCTCAACAACAGCCCAGTACACTTATCCTTGAACTTCTTATAGAGTTTGTATACTGCAATGAACATTCCTACCTCTTCACTCCATTCCACCTGTCCTGCTGCATCAAGATTCCCCTTTAAAGCTAAATACTCCAGCTCACCAGTCTTGGCTCAGGAAGCTTCTAGTGTAAATACCCAGAAAGGCCTATATATGGTACCTGTATTCAGGTGTCCCTGGTGTGTACATTTCCTTTGTGACCATTTGACTGACTAGCAAGATCTATTGTAAGGTCATGGCCTATTTAGAATCCAACAGCCAGAAATATTTTCATCTTTGTCTTTAACCTGAATTGGTTAAGGTTCAGGTTCAGGTTTGGATTAGTATAAAGCCTCATTGCTACCATCTTTATATTGTGTGTCTGGTTATATTCTGATTCAAGCAAAGCTCATTCCTTTTGTTCAGGTATGGCTTGCCCCAGAAATGTTCCTCAGTACCTAAACAATCCGTACCCCTCCTCCTGTTTATGCATCAAGACTCTCAGATTCACCTGTGTAGCTGGTCCTGCCTGTGGGACAGGTAGAACCTGAGAAAAACCTACTGTGGTACTAGCTTTCCATAACCTACCGAGCAACCTCAGTGTGGCCTCACAGCTGTACTTCTCTGGGTCATCACTGCTAGCAGGCAACACAGCAGCTGTGCGCTCCTCCGTGCTCTTGGCCTGGGGATGCATTTAGAGGAGTGATGTCTTCCTTCCTGGAGATCCATATTCTCTGACTGCAGAGGAGCAGTCACTCTGAGATCCAGATGCCATCGTCACCTCTCCAAAGATCATCCACAAGCCTCTCTCAGTTCACCTACCCTGGCTTCAAGAGAATGATCTTTCTCCCTGGGGGCCAAGAGCTCCTTTCAGTAAGCACACACCCACAACTTCTCTGTCCAGATTGACAAATAGATTGACATACATACAATACAGTGCAATTAAAAGAGTATTCCTCATTTGCTTGCTGAGGTTTTTTAATCTATCCTAGCTCTTAAGAATAGCTTCCTAGCTTTTATTACTTTCCTCATGTATCTGAAAATCTAATTTATCTATCAGCAGAAGGTGGGGGTGGATTGACTTTTTGGGCCCTTTTTAGCTTGTTTCAGATTACAGTCTGAATGCTTAAGTTATGTGTGTGATTTACTTCTTTTTACCTTTATGCTTTGTTACCAGGACTAAGATTCTTTGTCACTAGACTCTCCTTTTGGAGCTTGGTCTTAAATGTTGCCCATTCTGGCCTGCATAAGCTATTGGCGGACAATTATTAAAACAAGGGGTTTATATATGACCATTTGTTGAAATTATATGGCCATGTAATAAAAAGCATAACTGGCAGATTAATTGCAGAATTTTGTACACTATCCACTGATAATGCCTGTAAGTGGTTAAGAGCATGGGACTGGGACTCAGGCGATCTCGGTTCTAGTCCTCTCTTGGCCATGGAGCCAACTGGATGACTGTGGGCCAGTCTCAAACTCTCAGCCCAGCCTACCAAACAGGGCTGTTGTTGTGGCATAAGATTGAGCGCAGGAGGAGGAAAATGATGTAAGCTGCTTTGAGTTTCTCAAAGCAAGATAAAAATCTATTTTTTAAAAAAAGACATTTTGAGTTTGTGAGTTCCCTCTCTTTTGACCCAATAAGGATATCATTCTTTACAATTCATTTGAGCATCTTTATGATTTGTTGCTGGGTTTTCACCAGGGAAATATAAGTAATGAACAGCGCTTGTATGACTTAAGGTACACTCTTAATGCAAGTCTAGACAGAAATAAATGTCATGCTGGTGGGGGTGTATGCTGGGCCTTTTTTCTGTATAAAGCTGCATAGGTTTAAGCACCCAAAAGCACTCGGAAATGGCCCAAGGTGGTCCACCCTTCCATACTTTCTGCTCTTCAATAATGCGGGTTTTGGCTTAGAGGTGTGGTCTTCAGACATATAATAAGCTTTTCAAACTTAATGCTTTTGCAGTGGTGAGCAACATTTATTCTTTATTTTAAATGACTTATTGCTGTATGCACAGTTCTTAAAACAACAACAACAAGGGAGATGACTCTTACTATTGAAATTAATGAGTCCTTGGGACTTGGTTTCTACAACAACCAAATCCCTTAATGTCAAACATTCCTGGAGCATGCACGGTACCACTAAACATTCAGTCTTTTGTGTTCTCCTTCCTTAAAAACTCGCTGCAAATTTGGTAGTGTAAAAGAAAAGTTACACATTAGTTAAAGTGGTGATTTTTGATGCACTTGGTTTACTTACTAGTTGAGTCATGGTTTTCTGAGTAAATGTCTGAAGATATACATCACGAGAAAGCACAGTAAGTGTATACTGAGACATATAAACTGTGGTTTGTGGGCAGGTTTAGTTTGGAATATTAAATCATGATTTAGCTAACTTTTAACCATGTTTTCATGTTACACCTGAAACCAGCCACTGTTGATTTGGATGAAAAAGAATAATAACTGAAACCTAATTTAGGCTAAGTGCCCTACATAGAAGTCTAGAGTTCATATAGCTTCCCTTAGTAGGTCTGTGCCTTCCTAGAAAAATGGTTTTCCAGTTTTATATGTGTTGATTTATCTGCCAAGGATCTCCTGTGTGTCGCAGAATATTCCAGGTCTTGGCTGGGATGATGCATAGTCAACTTATGTGAATGCAAATTCACTCATGTGAATGGGCAGCCAGGTCTTTTGTGTTTTGTAGACATAATATGTGAAATAAAGTGATGTCCAATTCTCACTTGGTGCTGTGCATGAAAGGAAAAAATAAGCAGTGGCAGGCAAGCTCTCTTTCAGGGAAGGTTACCTGCTGTGATGGATTTTCTCATGAACAATACAAGATAGGTTTCCAAGAAATCCTGTAGTTCTTCATCCAAAAACTACTAACCTAGACCTGTACTATAGACCATGCCTACCCTGAATTTTCATAATTTGTTGTGCTGCTCATAATGCTTCAGTTTCAGGTAGCTGTCTGGATTTTCCAAATCAAAGAGAAAAATAAGTTTTTCTGGGTTAGATATTACAATCAAAGGCAGTATCCTTCTGGGGTTAAACACTAGTGTTCTCCCCAGGAGCTTTTAGCCTATGAGTAATCCATATAGAGTATCTTCTGTATAGCTTGAAGTGTCTGATCTTGCCTAATCTTGGAAGCTAAGTAGGGTCAGACCTAGTTGGAATCTGGATGGGTGTTGTGAACCTCCCAGAGAGCTTTGGCTATGGATGGTATAGAAATGTAATACCAATAGTAATAATCATTATTGCAGCAGCAAAAAAACTACAGCCAAACCTCAGTGTGTATATTCCAGGAGTATGCCATTTGGTGTTAATCATGCAGAAACTAATGGACATATAGCTCCAAAATACTTCTAGCAATCTAACATGTCCCAGAAATATTTAATTTAAACTTACACGTAGCATGTATATCTGCCTAGAGAACATTAGTTACTTGATAGATTAGAAGTTTGTGGTTTAGGGAATCTGTGGCCCACTCAGATCCATTTATTTGCTCTTTCAACGCTGACAACTCAGATCTTTTGGAAAAGCTTAACATACCACAGTGCTTCTGAAATGCGCTTTCTAATCTTAAATTCAACCGCCGTGTCATTAACAAGAGAACAGATTCTTGTCCTAAGAACAGAGGCCTCTATTGCATTCTTGCTTGGGTAGTAGCGACATGGAACACGGTTACCTGCTGTGCTGCAGCTCATTCATCGCCTTAAACTCTCAGCAGTATCTAGCTCCTAGTCTGTGAGGATTGGCCTTGCCAGAATCATGGAAGACAATCAACATTCCCTTCTTGGCATGGTTAGATAAAGCAAAGGTACAGTAAATGGAGGAGTAGCGTAAAGTCTAATCCCAGTGGTTGGATTCCCTGTTAGTAGTACCGGGTTTGAATCAAAGACTTATCCAGAGCTCCATGTGCCCTGCACTTTTAGCAGAACAAAACACACAGCAAGCCAAATTCTGTGTGCACAAGGGATTACTTTTGTTACCTGGATAAACTTTGCATGTTGAACAAATTTATATATTTTTGCTCATTTCAAATAATCTTGATTTATTGAAACATTGCCCACTGGAAAAGAACAAAAGAAGCATTTATGTAGGTAGAGCCTGGGATGAAATGACCCCAAAGTACAGGCGGTGTGTTCTGCCTTCATCCTAGAGCATCCTTCTGCAAGCTGGTGCCCTCCAGAAATTTTATTCCACTTCTATCAGCCCTAATGAATGGTCATTCATTGGGAATTCAGGGGACTGTGGTCTGAAACATCTGGAGTGCGCAAGATTGGAGAAGGCTGTTTTAGTGGACTGCAGTTGATTTTTTGTGGCACAAGTTGCAATCAAGACGTGTTATTAGCAGAAATAAGTTTACAGGACTTCCTGTCCTCCTTCTTTCCCCATACAGCTGAAAACCACCCCCTCTTTAATAAATGGCAGAAGGGCAGATCAGCTGTAACTTAACCTCTTCACACTGCAGTGGGAGCTGTCATGACAATGTGCTTTCATACCGCAATAGAATAAAATATCTCCCAATAGAAAACCGGCATGTCAGGCTGAAAGCTAGGCTGGAATCATTCTCCCTGACAACTCATTTTCTGTAAGTGAGGAGAACCATTCAGTTATGTGAGTGTCCAAATGCAACCAGAAGTGCAGTAGCTCAACCCAGAAAAAAAATTTGCCGCTTCATTTCCTGTTTGTGAGAACTGGACCGCTGTCTGCAAAGGAATTGTGTGTGTGTTCCTGGACAGCATTTTGGGAAATGTCACTATGTATGGCTATATACTCCCGGTTTTAATGCATACATGATGCAGAGAAGCACAGCATTAGGTAAGAGTTCAGTAGTGCACTTTGTCACAGGAACACATGGATTTGTTCGCATCAGCATTTTGTGGAAGGGTGAGGTCCATGCTGTTCAAGTTGGGGCATCATTTGGTCTCCCTGGGGAAGAATGAAGGGAGAACTGAGGATCCTGGGAAACTCTGAGGGAAAGGAATTGCCCTCTGGGATCAGACCAAATAAGTACAATTTGGATTCCCAACAGCAGCCAGATAAGATCACTCTGTATGCCTTTAAGCTCTGCTTGTGATCTTCCCGGGGCAAGCGCACTTACCTGTTGCTTGTTGTTGTCATTTAGGAATCAGAGGTATATATGGCTTCTGAACTTGAAAATTCTGTTTAGCGACTGTAGCCCATAATTAATGACAGCCATTCTCCATGAATTCATCCCTTTAACGCAGGGGTCTCATACTCAACTGACCTGGGGGCTGCTGGAAGTAGAGTCTGGGTGAGGCTGGGCCGCATCAAGTATTCACCGCGGTGGTGGTGGGCCGCTCATCCCGCGTGGCTCCCAGAGGCCGGCCCGGGTGCTGCCGGCGCTTTGAAGGCCGCAGGGCCCCCCGTGCCCCACCTGTCCCGGCACGCAGCTTAGAAGGAACATTGCGCCCAGGGTAACAACTCACGCAGGTGCGTGTGAGAAAAACGCGCGGGCCACACTATCACTAAACTTTGATATCAAGTGGGGGCCACAAAATATCGTCCCACGGGCTGCAATTGGCCCGCGGGCCGCGAGTTTGAGACCCCTGCTTTAAAGCTTTTTTTGTACCATTTCATGAGTTAACCATACATTGCACAAAGAAAGATGTCCTTTTGTCTGTTCTAAACTTGCTGCTTAGATCCACTGGATGATTTCAAGTTCTGGAGCAAGCAAGACAGAGAAAATTGTTCATATACTGTTTTCAGAGAGAGAAAATACATTTTCTTTGTATGTTGTGTTCACAGTTTTGTAAACTTTCTATCTGGTATCTTGTCCCCCCCACCCCTCTCCAATCCGCAACTACCCAATCCCTGTGTTTCTTGTGGCTCCCTTATTTTTGGTTTGGAGAGTTTAGGAGGTAAAGGAGCAGGTAAGCAATACAAACTGGAGAATAAGTAGTACAACTTCAGTGCAGCTTAGGTTTAGGTTGGTTGGTTTGTTTGTTTCAATTTGCATAGTTCCCAAATGTTAACTGGAAATGGACAAGATCCTTAAAACAGTTTTGTACTGAGATTCTACTGTTGTGTTTTTTTGCTGAGATGAGCTCCTAATGTGGTTAGTGAAACATGAAGAGAATAAGTTCATCAGTCAGAGTCAACAAAATCCAAAAGGAAGTCCTGGATCTTGGAGGCCTGCCCTATAGACACATTCCTCTGTCTCTCTGGCATTTCAGACACTGGACGTGTTGATTAAATGAACCCAAGTATCAGCCATTTCTCTCCATGTATGATGGCTTCCTAGGATTATTATTTTTTCTTCTCTAAAACCAGCAAAATCATCCCAAGCACCATTTCTTCACAAGCTGAGGCATCTTCTCTAAAGCAACAACAGTAATAATGAAACATCGACCCATTTAAAAAAAAAGGATATATAGATGAATGGATACATTGTAGGAAAAGAGCTCTACACTGTCTCTGAGTGTAGGACATGGGAAAACAAACTTAAACTGCAGCACATCAGATGCAGTCTAGATATCAAGAAGTTTCCTCACTGTCAGAGCAGTGCCGCAGTGGAACCAAGCCAGAAGAGGTGGTGGCTCTCCCACACTGGAGGCATTCAAGGCGAAACTGGGTAGCCACCTGAGTGAGATGGTGTAAACTGGTGTCCTGCAACAGCAGGGGGCTGCACCCGATGGCTTGCTTGGCCCCTTCCAACCCTCCTAGTCTTTGATTCAGTGAATCCGTATGACTGAATGCATCACATTCATTTGTACTGGCTGAAGATTATTGGAATACTCGTTAACGGCAACTCTTCCTTAGCAATTTTCATGTGAACATGTTAATAAAATACATTGTCAACTTGGGAGAAAGGAAGAGAGGAAAGTAAAAGAGTGTTTGTTCTTTCTAATGAGAACCACTGCACCTGTCTGTAGAGTATCAACTTCCCTATTGTAATACTAGCAGGTATTTTTTTGAAATTGTATGCTATTTAAATTGGTCTTGCCTGAGCATCTAGGATGTAGGGATCATTTTATGTAGCCCTGAAATCATTTAGAAATGTAGTTTATATTTTATATTTTATATTATTATTTAAATATAATTTTAAATATATTAAAATTTAAATATAAAATATATTTTATATTGTTAACTTATTTTATATTGTTAATTTATATTATTTTAATTGATTTATGTTGTGAGCTGCCCTGAGGCTTCGGAGAATGGGGCGGCATAGAAATTTTCTAAATAAATAAATAAATAGTGGAGGATATTAGCATGCATAAGCCACTTTTTCTTTGCAAGGAAAAAAAGGCAGGATAGAAATCTAATGAAAAAATAAAGGTGCCTCAGGAGACATTCATTATATGGTCCCATGTTTAAGATTTTTATTGCAAATGAATACATGTGACATGGCACAGACATTCAACACCCCGTCAGCATATTAAAATATTACCCAGTTTTGAAAAATGGGAGAATTTTTTTCTTTTCCAGCTTTATTTCTATTGAAATCAAAAAAGCTCTTGTATAGAACGGATGGTATTTTAAAATATCGACTGTTTTCTTCTTCTCCAGATGATGGGGTAAAAATCAACCTTTGGAGCCAAGCATTTGAGCATCTCGTTTATGGAACGTTTTGCTCTCAGTTTCCCTATATTTTGGGTGCACAAAGGTAGATGCTACTTATGTACCCCTCTCCTTTCCCTGATCAACCAACCCCTCTTGGTTTCAAGGATACTTCTTTGAGGCATTTCACATTGTCCTGATGTTCTGGAAAATCATAGGATATATTAAAGTTGCACTGTTAACGCACACAGGAAAGGCAGTGTGGTGTGCGATAAAAGTTATGGGTTGTGTCAACTGTTAGTCCTACCAAGAGTAGATCTATTGAAATGAAAGAGAGATAAGTTAGACTACCATTGTACATAACCCATTGGATATAACCCTGTGTTTCTAGAACATGAGGACTCTTTGTGGGCGAGCCGGACTCATTAGAATATGAAATGGGCTGTAATACTGTTTAATCACTGACCAAGTGGAGCATGGAAGCAGATTTGATAGGAAGAGCTCAGGCTAAGCCACAGTTTCACCAGACAGTGACACCTGAGAAATGTCAGCCCCATAAATAGTAAGACAGATATAAAGTCCAGAACATAGAAAGAAAATGCCAGAAGGACATTCTGGCAATAAAATAGCAATCCTCAGGGTTTTGCCAATATTGATCAGTGGCCCCTGAGGCACACCCTGTAACCTTTTCATTTCATTTTTAATGAATGTAGGTCACCTGCATCCATGAAGCTGTTACTAGAAGGGTCACACATGAAGTTGCTCACAAATTTAGGCATAAATCTCTTAAATGCCATTTTGAAATTATTTACAAATAGTCCACAATGTAACTTTTTAAAGATCTCCATTTTCCTTGCTATGGTACACAAATACAATCTGAATTGCCCAGTGGTAATGGGGCGGAGAGAGATTTATTTATTGCAATGAGAGCCGGTTTTTCCAGTTGCAGGTGCCAATAAGTGAAAAACTGGTTTTCGTTTTTACTGCAGGTGGGGAAGATAGCAGTGGATGTTTGCACCCAACTAATAAGGTCGCCCGGCTTGCTTGAAGCCGTGAAGTTGTACATGGCACACCCAGAGACAGCTGTGCCCGGGAGGCTGACAGTGCAGAAAAAAGCACAAGCAGGCAGAGATGTTTTCCTAAACAGAGCTTGAAGAAGGGGAGGTGGATGCATTTACAAATACAGTGTATCAAAGCACATGCCCGAGGAACCCCGCACTGAAACTGTAAGCACAAGGACGGACTGGTGCCTTCTAGGGCTCTTGCAACAGTGAAACACTGTAAGTCCTATAGAACAACATGGAGCTCATACATCACTCACATTTCTGTGGGACTCATTGCTTACTAGGTGTGCTCAGGACTGTAGCCACAGAGTTGCACCAGTGCGGCAGAGCAAGTACAACTGTCGTACAGGTTTGACCACTTTGGGCAATGCAACGACTGGCATGAAATAGGCAGCGTATGGCCGAGGTGTTATGATCCCATATCCAGCAGTGCCCTGGATACACTCGGAGCAGAGGAACTAGCGATGCCAACAGAGGAGGCACCAAGGCTGAGGACCAGTGCGGAGCTGGAGATTCCCAAGGCGGAGATGGAAGAGAATCCTAAGCCAAACTCTCTCAAGTCTGAACTAGCAACTGCATCCCCTCCTGCACTTTGCCAGCACACACATCTCCGGTCCATGGAGTTGGTGGGCCGATGCTGGCAGAATGCCAGGGGGGTGGCCTTGAAGGGCTGGAAGAGTGCTAGGCCCAAGCCTCTGTCAGGCTGCCTGCTTTTCAGGAAGGGCTGCAGTCTTCTGGGGGCTTCCGGACTGAAGTCTTCTGAGGGCTTCCTGGCTGAAGCATAAGAAGCTTCAGCCTGGTTTCAGGCCTCAACAAAGCAGGTCACTCTTTTGAAGCTCTCCAAGGAACCTGTTGCCTTGCTAGCACAAACCTAAGTCATCCTCCAGAATGTGAGCAGCAATAAGATGGAGTCCCAGAGCCCAACAGGTCATTGATTCAAGTCCAGCAAGAACCCTTTAGGGCCATTCCACCATCTTTAGCCGCATTTTATTATGGCACAGTTTTCAGTCCAAGATATGGGCTAGGGATCAACCATGAGGTTAGACATCCTCCAAGGATGTCCAGAGCCTCCCACAGCCACTGAATTTCCCCCTGCCTGAACTCTTGACTCCTTTCTGCAGACGGACGCCTACCGATTTCTTGTCCCCGGCCGGTACTACTGAGTTTCCCTGAAAATAAGACCTACCCCGAAAATAAGACCTAGCTGTGTTTATTCCCAGAGCCAGTGGGGAACATAAAGAGCCTTTTTAAACTTTATTTTTTAACTTAACTTTAACTTAATGCACTGTGTGGAGGAAACACGCTTATGCAGCTCTGCTCCCTCTGCTCCGTGCAGAGCCGCATAAGCCGATCCTTCTTCTATAGCGCCGGCTCCTGTCACAGGCGGAG
The DNA here is from genome assembly GCF_004798865.1 of Varanus komodoensis. Lineage (NCBI taxonomy): Eukaryota > Metazoa > Chordata > Lepidosauria > Squamata > Varanidae > Varanus > Varanus komodoensis. The sequence continues at coordinate 8,424,974 of NW_025335568.1, forward strand.
TGATATCAAATGTACCAAATGTTCATGTATTCATGCTGTTGTACATGAATAAGTGTGGATTGTTGTACACATTTATAAAAAGACCTACCCCAAAAATAAGACCTAGTGTGTTTTTGTGAGCCAAAACAATATAAGACAGTGGCTTATTTTGGGGGAAACACGGTAACAGGAATGAAAGGAACAATGTTGATCAGGATGGAAGAATGTACATGTGTGAATTTTACTGTTCTGCCTAGAGTCCCAATCACTGGGAATAGGCAGGAAACAAACAAACAGAATGAGTGCATGCATATGCAAATGCATATTTATATATGGCGGCATGTAAATGGCCCTTAGACTGGATAAGTTTGTTGTGCATTCTGACACAACTACGTAAGAGCCATACTGGATCAGATCAAAGGTCCATCTAGCCTAGCTTTCTCTTCAAAATGTGGCCAACAAGCTGCTTGACTCAAGTATTATAAGTAAATATAATGGGCAACTCTGTATCTATATTAATAGAATTTATTGAAACCCTGAAAAATCAGTGAAATAATTTGTTAATGCCTTCAGGTTCTGAAGTCTAAAATTGAAAATGCTCTCCAAATATCTTTATGCTAAAAATATTCCTGATTATGCAATGTCTTTACAGACAAAGAATTGGATCCAAACTGTGTTAGTTGTATTTAATTCCCGTTGACATCAATTGAATTTTATCATGACGATCTTGTACTCTTGATCTCAATGGAAATTAGGCCTGAATTAAAAATCATAGCTCACTTGAAGTAAGAACCATTGGATCAAGTGTGGGGATGAAAGAACTGCTGATAAGGACACATTGCTATTTCAGGAAGATGGAAATTCAGTATAATCATGAAGGGTGTATTTCAAAGTGTTGGCTGGGAAGTAAGCTCCAAAATCTTATTAAGCAATAACAGGATTTATGTGCATTCCACCAACCTCCTTAGCTTTGTGTCCTGGAAACACGCGGTTTTGGACCAGTGCTATTTTCAGGCCAATGCAATATCATCTTGACCCTATAGTCTTTCCTTAGTAATCATGGATTTGGCTTGAAATCCACTTCCGACTTGCAATAGAGAAGTGGCAATCTTTTCCCATGGCATCAAGAAGACAGATCTCTCTCATACATCTTGGAAATTTTGTGTGGTTTCAAAACTTCTAAATTTGTTTGAACATGTATAACAGTAGAGAAAAAATTGGGGGAAATTAGTGCAACAGAGCCTGAGTCTTTGCACTCTTGAAAAAACCTGTCTTCAGCCCTATACTGCAGAGTCTACTCATTCCAGAAAAATGTTTTCATAGCTACAATTAAAAATATTCTCACAATAATATACATTCACTGGAACCACTTGAAGGAGCTAGTCAATGTAATGAATCCAGGACATTTGAATAAGGTTCCGGTTTATCAGGCAGGGTGTGTGGGAATCCAAGCAGGTGGTAATTTATTACCTAGAATAGTCTTGATTAGTCTTGATCATTTATTCTTGGATTATTTGTTTTCTCCTGAACTTGTAATATTTCTTGGATGTAATAATAATAACCAGAATGGAAAAAAACATGTTATCTAAATTATATTTCTAGGCAACTAACCTTATTGTACTTATGGAAGAACAATTCTGCAAGTAGCTTATTGGCATCCACCTATTTCAAATACAGTCTCACAGAAACTGGAAATTTAACTACTGGAATTCAAGCCAAAGGCTGGCTCTGTTCCAGGAATGCATCCCTGACAAGATGCTAGTCTATCTCAAGCATGCTAAAGTAGAGACGGAAATGTAAAACATTTAGTAAGATTGTATGGGGTGGAGAGAAAACTATCTTAATGTTTGTCTAGATATCCCCATCCCGCCAAGTTTGGGTAATGTTTTTGCCTATGCTTGATGAATAATATCCGAGTGAAACAGATGGAGCTACTGACCTGCATGTAAGGTGACTGCAAAAAGGTTAGAAGAATTAGTCATGTAGAGCAGACTGGTATTAATAGGTGCATTGTGGCACCCTTGGCATACAATACATAATTAAGTTGTTGGCACTCATGCTTTGATTAAATTGCTACCATGGTGCCCCCCCCCCCCCCAGCATGCAGTTCGGTGATTGCAAGACATCTCCAGGTCATTCATGTTACTGTGGAAATGATGGCACCGACTCCACTAACAGGTTTCTGTTAAAGTTCTCTCTATGATCCCCCACGCCGCCTTTTGAGATCATTTATTTATTACAATTTTATCCCACTCAAAAGCTGACAATCTCTGGGTTTGGCATTTAAAGCAGTTTAAAAAACCTAGCATCTAACACAAAATTCAGTATTAAAAATTAAAAGAGTTAAAACTATAGTATAAAAATAGAGTAAGGACTTATAGTAGTAGAAAGATTTAAAATATAATTTAGGATTTAAAACTAAAATTCTTGGGAAAATAAGACTCCAGAAAGAGTATGATCTAGGTCAGTGGTGGTGAAAATATGGCACACGTGCCGAAGCAGGTATGCAGAGCCCTCTCTGTCAGCACGTGAGCCAAGTCGCCCCAGCATCGCCCCAGTGGCCGAGCATCGGATAACAGCACACACAGGAGCCATGTGCATGCTCAGAAAGGAGCAGTGGTGCCAGGCGATGACGTCACGTGCCGCGACTCATTAGCCGTGACTTGTCCAAGCTTTCGCATTGCTGGTCAGTGCGCTGCCAAGGATATATATTTTTTACTTGGCCTGGCTGTGAGTTGTTTTTTAAAACTAAAACCTCAGTTTTCAGGCTTTTTTGCAGTGTTGGCATTTTGTAATAAATAAGTGGGTTTTGGGTTGCACTTTGGGCGCTCGGTCTCTAAAATGTTCATCATCACTGGGTTAGGCCTAGAAAAACGAGGTGTCCTGGTAAGATTTTGATGGTTGCCATGTGTTTAGGATGGGCAGAAATGATGAGCTGTGCAGAAAAAGCTACTCAAGGAAGGCTTTTTCAAAATCGCCCTCTTTTCAATGGAACTTTAACCCTTTATTAGTGTTACGGGTGTGCACGGGTTAGGGTTAGAAAAACGAGGTGTCCTGGCATGATTTTGATGGTTGGAATGTGTTCAGGAAGGGCAGAAATGATAAGCTGTGCAGAAAAAGCTACTCAAGGAAGGCTTTTTCAAAATCGCCCTCTTTTCAATGGAACTTTTGCCCTCTCTTAGGGCTAGGGGTGTGCACCAGGGTAGGGTTAGGGTTAGAAAAACGAGGTGTCCTGGTAATATTTTGATGGTTGGAATGTGTTTAGAATGGGCAGGAATGATGAGCTGGGCAGAAAAAGCTGCTCAAGGAAGGCTTTTTCAAAATCGCCCTCTTTTCAATAGAAGTTTAGCCCTCTCTTAGGGCTCGGGGTGTGCACCAGGGTAGGGTTAGGGTTAGAAAAACGAGGTGTCCTGGCATGATTTTTATGGTTGGCATGTGTTCAGGATGGGCAGGAAAGATGGGCTGTGCAGAAAAAGCTGCTCAAGGAAGGCCTTTTCAAAATCACCCTCTTTTCAATGGAACTTTACCCCTCTATTAGGGTTAGGGGTGTGCACCAGGGTAGGGTTAGGGTTAGGCAAACGAGGTGTCCTGACATGATTTTGATGGCTGCAATGTGTTGAGAATGGGCAGAATAGATAAGCTGTGCAGAGAAAGCTCCTCAAGGAAGGCTTTTTCAAAATCACCCTCTTTTCAATGGAATTTTACCCCTCTATTAGGGTTAGGGGTGTGCACCAGGGTAGGGTTAGGGTTAGGAAAATGAGGTGTCCTGGCATGATTTCGATGGCTGGAATGTGTTGAGAATGGGTAGAGAGGATGAGCTGTGCAGAGAAAGCTGCTCAAGGAGGGCTTTTGCAAAATCGCCCTCTTTTCAGTGGAACTTTACCCCTCTATTAGTGTTAGAGGTGTGCACCAGTGTAGGGTCAGGGTAGTGGAGGCAAACCTATGACATGTATGCTACAGTGGGCACACAAAGCCCTCTCTGTCAGCATGCGAGCCAAGTCACCCCAGCATCACCCCAGCAGCTGAGCATCGGATAAAAGCACACATAGGGGCTGTGCAGATGCAACTCAATAGCCGTGACTCGTCCAAGCTTTTGCATGGCCAGTCAGTGCGCTTCCAGGAGAGAGAGAGAGAGAGAGAGAGAGAGAGAGAGAGAGAGAGAGAGAGAGAGAGAGAGAGATGATATATATATATATTTGCTTGGACTGGGTGTGAGTTGTTTTTTCTAAACTAAAACCTCAGTGTTCAGGTTTTATTGCAGTGTTGGCACTTTACAATAAATAAGTGGGTTTTGGGTTGCAGTTTGGGCACTTGTTCTCTGAATGGTTCTCCATCACTGATCTAGGTTCTAGGTTAGCCTATCTGGGAAGTTTGTTCCAGAGCTGGGATGTAACACCAAAGAAGGTCCTAGTCTTAATAGCCACGCACCTTACCTCCTTTGACATGACTTCTGCAGAATGGCCACTGAGGTTGAGTTCACAGTCTGGGCAGGTATCTATGTGAGGAGACAATCCTTCAAGTCACCTGGCCCTAAACTATTTAGGGCTTTGAAGGTTAATACCAGCACTTTCAATCAGACCCAAACATGGACCGGCATCCAATGCAGAAAGGAAAGTACTGGCCTAATAGGGTCACACTGGCCAGTTCCCATTAGCAGTTTTGCTGCCCTGTTTAGGACTAGCTGAATCTTCTGGACCTTCTTCCAAAAACAAACCCATGTATAACACATTGCAGTATAACACACTGCACATTGCAAGAGGTTGCTAGAACATGGATAACTGCAGTTAGGCTATCTAACTTTCTAGTGCTCTCTCTTCCCCTGTCTGCTCGAAACAGTTCCCATGTCTTTTTGAGAGGCATCCGCAGGAGTACTGAGCCCCATCCTTACATCCTTCACTGGATCTGCCTGCTCACCACCATGGTCCCCAGCTTGTCTTGCTCCCCCTCTTCTTTCTCCTCGGTGCTACCACTCGCACATTTGACAGGCACAGAGCCAGGGAACAAGGAGGTCGTGGCTTCTGCTCCCCCTCTTTCTCACCACCACTATTGTCAGCAAGCCCCTGCTGGGGCGTGGACCCTCGACAGGCAGTCAGATATGGCTGTCCTTGATCCTGGCCTGTCCAGAGCATTTTGTTTCTAAGTCACACACACAGATGGGAAGTAAGGCTAAGAAAATAGCAGTCTCATTGAAATGTGTTGCTTTATAGAAAGGCCAGTCCTGATACTTCAAATAATTTATTTCTACTAGCAATTCAAAGGTCCTGTTTAGTGATCGAAGTGGAATCTTGCTTAAAGCAAAATTCAGAGTCAGTTTGGAGTTCCTCCTTCAAGAAAACAGAGGTATTTTGAAGCAAGCCAAACGAGTTTGGATAAGTCTAGAAAATTTCCCTTGACTATCAACAGTTTTATTTTTCTTTGTTCACAGGAAAATTCAAAGAAAATCTTAGGGTTCTTTCTGATGCAAAACATTGGTAGCAGATTTCCTTTGCATGTCTCACAAAGGAAATTGTAAAGGAAATTTCCTTTGTATGTCTCACAAATTTCCTGTGTATGTCTCTTATCTATATAACTTATAAATTCCTTCTATATTTCTCTAGCAAAATTTCTTGAGAGGGTTCTTCATAATGTTGCTATTGCTGTGATCTTGGATGAAATTAGGATAGATGAAGAAACAGTCAAGCAAATTTCTGGAAAACATTAATTGAATATATAGTGGTAGACTACATTATGTAACTAAATAAAGTCCCAAATTAATGGTTTTTCAGAATATGGGAGAAGAATATGGGGGGAGAGTTGTCTCTTCATGTTTGGAAGTTTCTCCATGAAGAACTCTTTGTGAGTCATAATTTTGGTAGCTGCTATTTTAAGAACACTCTTGTGTCAGGCTGATGAGTGGGAGTGAAATAAGAAGAGGAATATCAGATATCAGGTTATCAGATAAAAAGAAAATTGTTGCCCATGAGAAAGGCCGAGGGTTTTCCTCTTTTCTTTGTCCAATTATGCTGAGATAATACCCTCGCCAGCCCTGTCCATCACTCGCAGGCTCAATCAGAAAAAGCCTCTGACCTGGCCTGTTGGGTGAAAGAAACGGAACAATGATGAATTCACTTTTCCGTTGATCTTTCATGAAAGGTCTCAAAATGGCCAGTCAAGCAACTTGCAGAACAAGAGGGGTTTTTCCACATTGGATGGTAGGGACGAGAGGAAAGGGATTTTGGGAAAGGCAATCTTTCGTTTTCAGATTTGATTCATTTTCATCTCCTTCTGCCTAGGAGCTCCCCATAACATTCTGTATGCTGTATTGTTGTTTGTATATGGAGCAATACAGCGTTCTTTGCCTTTCTTTGCAAAGAAATATTTCAGTTAGCTTTTTCTGTCGTTGGCATCCTTTCTCGAAGGATATTGGGGGAAAGCTGAACTCCATTTTGTGGCTTGACAGTTTTCAACACCACAGACTGTCCAGTCCATCTCCATAACAATGGACCACTGCTAAAGCCGGAAAGCAAAATTTAAAATTGGAGCAGAGCAGCAGGCATGCAGAGGAAAAGGATGCAGTGGGGAGGCTGACACTGGCAAAGTAGGAGAGAGTTCTGTTCGGTCATGCCGCCTGTTTGGCCCTTATGCCTATGCTTTGGCTTAAACCTTCCCCCATCCCGGTGTTACCACTAATCACAGCAAGCAAGGACATCCCCAAGCAGGGGCAAAGGGGATAATCCCCCTCTTCTGAGTCATAATTTCCAGTTGGCCGGCTTTGTTGTTGTTGTTGTTGTTGTTGTTGTTGTTGTTTTGGCAGCAGCAGCACCAAACCTCTCACCCAGCTTTCCCCAACCTGGTCCCTCCCCGCCTTGAAATATGTTGGACTACAGCTCCCACTGTCCCCAGCAAGCATGGCATGTGTGACCCAACCTAGAAGGTGACCTGGGGAGGCACCATCTTGCCCACTGATTTTGCGAGAAGCAACCCTGCTCCAGGGGATAGTCTTCCTTGTTGGAAGAAGTGCGTGCTACCCGAGACGAAGCAAGACACCCAGGAGTTTAGTGTAGCTGCAGAGGGGCAGTTGTGCAGCAGCAAAGAGCAGCAGCAGTTAAAGGTACAATCCTGTGCAAGTGCAGACAAAAACGGGGGGAGGGCTACAACTCCCAGCATGTCCCACACTCTAACTATTTGCACCCTAACTATGTTGCTAGCTGATATGAATATTCGCGTATTTCATGGGTTGATGGGAGGGGAGAGTTCCTAGAGCTTATCATGCTCAATGTAGTTAAAATGTGTTGTTGTTGTTGCAGTTGTTGTCACTGTTATTTCCATATTGCAGGAGTAGAGCTGTGGCTGACAGTGCATAGATTACACTCACCCTGCAGAGTAGTCTGATGTTTTTATGCACATTTTGAGGGGGAAGAAAGGAGTTGCACTGGATAAGGAGCCCCACTAACACTGGAGTGAGCAGCCTCCCCAGTAGCAGACCGCTTCTCAGACAGGATGCAAGTGTGTGCATGCCCTCCCCCTCCTTGGAAAAGTTCCCGCAGGCACCCTGGGAACATGGAGAGCCTTTGACCAAGCCAGAACCTTGGTCCACGTGGCTCATTGTTGTTGACTTCACCCTGACTGGCAGCTCCTCCCAAGGGTTCCTGGCAGGATTCTTTCCCAGCTCCGCCTGGGGATTCGGAGGATGGACATGAGGCCACACGGCTGCCATGTCACTGACCCACAGCCCCTTTCCCATCCAAGACCACAAAATCAGTAGGTACATTGACCCCTTTCATCCCTGGTTGCCTTTGCTTTCTATGTTCTTTCTCTTCTTCTGGCCTGACTGCATGATAAAATGTTTCTCATTGTAAGTTCCTTGGGATGGTTTCTGTCCATCTGTCCTTCCTTCCTTCCTTCCTTCCTTCCTTCCTTCCTTCCTTCCTTCCTTCCTTCCTTCCAATGCTGCTTAAAAAGCAATATTAATAACATATAAACAATAATACAACTAGCTTTTTACCTTTGTCAGTAAGAGAAAACTGTGTTATATTGAAGTTTTAGTTGTGTATCCAAAGATGTCTATCCTTTGGGCCATGCTTTCTTCTCTTGTACAATCTCAGTGACATCACCAGATGTGGCACAATAGTGGCTCACAATAAACCAAGTCTTTTCCCCCTTGAGCTTGGAGAACAACAGTTCAGTTTTCCAAATGTGATTGGGAAAGAAAGCCACATTGCTTACTTGGTCTTGACTGGAGCAAACATCTGAGATTTCTGGACATAAATACTGCCTGCAAGCAAGACGATGACTTCTAGTTAGTGCTGCTAACTCAGAGGGGAAGCCAAACTGGAGGGACATGTCACATAACCGGCACTGACAGCACGGAGGTTAACTCAGGACAGACGAGCACTCTGTGAGTGTAACTTTTTCTTGTTCTGTTGTGGCGCAGTGCTTCTCTTCTCAGGAGAAACACCATAACCATCAGAAGAGCCATCAAAGGAAGAGGCAAGGAATATGGGGAAGCTTTTCTCTCCACACCAGGATTTGTGTGTGAGTGTGTTTTAGGGAGACTTTCCTGTGGGACAACCCACCATCTCAGACTGTTACGTTTGCACGAAGGTGCACTGAAAACAGCCAAACGAGACTGAACAAGAACAAAGGTTTGTAATCTCCGCATGTGCTCAGACCCTGTTCAGTGCATGACCCAGTGTGGGTGGGTGGGTGGGGTGAGAGAAACAAGCACAGTTAACAGGTTTGGGGGAAATGTCCATACAAAGAACAGCTTAATGATTTCTTGGGCTTATCTTTATAAGAAGGCTGTGTGTATGTAATTGATTTTTGTTTTAATTATTTGTTTGTCCTCAAACAGGGTTTTAAGGATTAATCTACTGAAAATCTAGGTGATGTCATGGGACACATAAAACTAATTAACCTGATACTTGCCCCAATTTTAGGCACAGATTCTGCATATGTCAGCTGCCATGTTGGTTCAGTCTGATAGCATTCATGCCCAGCATACATCTTGGGGGGCTTCACAAGAAATATATCTTCTCCTATTGCAAATCTCCAACATCTGAGAGTTAGAAATACAGATATAATGTCTCTGGAGAACGCTCCCTGTCATTTCCAGGGAGGGCTGAAAATGGTCCTTGTTTGAAGCCTGAAAAGATGGGCAGGATGATGGTGAGTGATTTGCTTTCTTTCCCCTTGCTTTCCGTATGTAGCTTGGCTCAATTTCTTGAGTTGCCAGGATGCTTCCAGATGAAGCTTTTACTATGCAATGTCCTGCTGATTTCCAGAATGTTATGGAGGGCTCCAGAGAACAGCGTCTTAGCTTTGTAACCCTCCCAGGTTTTGCCTCGGCTTCTTTTGTCTTTGCCTTACTACCGAAACTCTGGGAAGGCAGAAATGATGAAGTGGCTTTGGATGGGTAGTGCTAGGAGCTGTCCATCTGGAAGCACCACAGTGGCCAACAGCTCCTACATGCTGTCTAGCAGAATGGCAAAGCACAACGATATTAACACTCTGACAGCTCCCGTTATTTTCATCTTGTTGTTCCTACTGCTTTTGGCTTCTTCCTTACGGTCAGTGATTGCTCATGATCAAGACAGACTTTGGACTGGACCCATCTCCCATGGAGCAATTGGATCTGGTGAAGCCAAACTGCTGGAATCATCCCAGTGGCTGTAAGCCAGCTTGGCCCAGCCTGATAAAGCGTTTGTTCAGATAGAGCCTTTTGGCAACTGGCGTTTGCATCCTGTAACTTTTCTGGATGGGGTGCAATAAAAATAAACTAGACTTGAGGCAGACTGCAGTGGCAGGTGTGTATTTTAGGACTGTAATCATTATCTGTGTTTCTGCTATTGCATGTTCACGTGGTAGAGGTAGGAAGACTTCATATGGATGATTCATATTGTTCAAGCTTTCGCTGTTCCCTGAACATGGCTTCTATTATATTTTCTGTCCTTGCTCTTATTTATTTATTAGAGTCATATCTCACTTTTTTCTTCTGAACTCAAAGTAGTCCACATCATTCTCCTCGTCCATCTTATCCTCACAACAACAACCCTGTGAGGTGGGTTGGGCTGAGAGTCTGTGACTGGCCCAGAGTCACCCAGTGGGCTCCATGGCTGAGCAGGGAGTAGAGCTGAGATCACCCGAGTCCCACGCTCTTAATCGCTATACTACACTGACTCCCTTAGGCCAATTTGGTAGAAAGGGGGCAGAAATGAGCAGAATGAAGTCCCCAGCTTCATTTCCCGCCAAGGTTCAGTCCCTGCCATTTCCACTTGAAAAGGGTCTCTGGAGGCACTGCTCAGACAGATTTGGATAGGAGATCACAATGCACTCGAGATTAATAAGGGCCAGTGAGATGCGGCGGTTAGTGTGTTGGGCTCAGACTGAGAAGACTGAGCTTCCAGTTTCCACTTGGCCATGAAGCTCCCTGAGTGAGCTTGGGCCAGTCCCTGATTCTCAGCCTGGCCTACCTTATAGGGTTCTTGTCTGGATTAAACAGCATGGAGCAAGAGAGTTGTGTGAGCCACCTTGGACTCCTTGCAGGAAAGAAGGCTGGGCAGAATTAAATAAAATAATATTCTGATGCTCTGAGGCTATGATACGCTTTCCTCATATTTGAAAGTTGGATTAGAAAGCACTTTGCTATAAGGACTCGTACATATGTGCCAGTTCCCCGTCCAGTGGCTTCACTATGAAGCGGTGGTTTTGCATGTGTGATCCGCTGCAGAACGAACATTCATATCGTCCCAAGTCATCCCAAACGCAATGCTCTCTAAAGGAGCTCACAGTCAGCAAGAAATCCTCATGTGTCAAGTAACACCTGTGTGAACACGCTCTGTGTCTGTACCTGCTCAGTAAAGGCTTATTTTTTTCACCCTAGAGAGAGAATGTTCAGACATCAAGGATCAGAATATTCCGTAGCTCAGGGCATGAAAAGAAGCAGTTCTAGGGAACCTTGGGGAGAGCTGGGATAGCATTTTGAGTTCAAGTTCTGTAAGACTTGGCAGCATCCGATAAAGTTTTGTTCCACACGAAGCATCTTGTGGCACCCTTTTTATAAAGTATAAATGCAAGTGTTGTTATAGATAACACAGGAATTAAAGCAGCAGCTGCGAATCATTTGGGTCACTGGCCTACAGATCATTTTAGAGGAACAGCTTGCACAAAATATTTTTCTCTGCGCAAACAGAAGTGGCTCTTTATAGTTATGTGTCCTCATTGACAAATGTATAAAGTGACCATGTATCCTATTTTCCATAGGATGGTCTTTGGCAGGGCTTTTTTTGTCATAGAATCCGGCACCTTTTTTTCAATGGATTTAACGATGTGATTTTGAACAGAGTAGCAGATCAGCAGCAAACATCATTAACATAGTGCCTGCAGGCTGCTATTGTGTCTGCTATCTGATAGTGAGAGATAGCTGCTTGGGACGCTGCTCCGCTGCTCATCTTGGGATTGGTGTGTGTGCTTACTGCCGGCGGGGACAGTTCCGGCACCTTTTTTATATATATATATAAAGTACTGGTCTTTGGTATAAAGGGTGGACCAGTCCAAGTCCATTTGTGTTTTAGAATTAATACTTACCCACACACTGAGCAAGTGCCAAAAATACCTGGTCACACTCTTTGCCACTAGGGTGAAATGTACTGTGTTTGGATTTAGTAAATATTTTAAAGAGTGCATCCATGCATCCATATTTGCATGCATATATTCAAAAGAGTTTTGACTATTGGGCAAGACAGAAATTGAACAATCAAAATATGCAATTTGGATGCAGACAGATTCCTCTTTCGTCCTCTGTTCTGGGTGATCCATTTCTTTTTCGGGAGGCCAAAATGGCAACCCTAGCAATTTTATGAATCAGTTTGGCCCTCACAGTGGCTTAGAAATGTCTGCAATTAAACGAGACTTGCTCCTGACTGTGTATATAATGTCTTAGTTCACACAATCAAATCATGATAAATTTATCCAAGCACCCCTTCTTTAGTTTTGGAGGCCTGCCAAGCCCACTCTTTTGTATTAGTTTGGTTATATCCTTCCTGTTGAGAACAGACTGAGTTTTTGATTTTTGCAGTTTTATTTATCTGTCCAGCTGTTCTGTTCTTTTAAAGCTGAAGCAGTGCCCCTATTTCTTTAGTATAGTTTAGTATATTTTTAAATACATGGCACTATTTTTATAAGGACCCGTAGGCAGGAAATAGACTGAACATTTCCCAAGAATGACCAGAATAGTTTAAATGGTCATAATATTCATTCTTATGAAATTCAGCTAAATCTAGGCAGAAGCCTTTAATATATCAGGTATGTGTTGTTGTTTTTGCAGTGCATTCTTCTCATGAAGTTGTTTTATTCAGCTCTGGAACGGTTGAGTCCCATTCCAAGATTTCAGAACAACCATATTAAGGCCAACATTGAAAGCTCTTTACAGCTCCATATAACAGAATCTTCCAACCGCAGGATGGTGTGACTTTTTTATTTTTTATTTATTTATTTATGGATTTATATCCTGCCTTTTTCCTCAAAGGGCTCAAGGCAGCTTACATCATTCTCTTCCTCCATCTTATCCCCACAACAACAACCCTGCGAGGTAGGTTGGGCTGAGAGTCTGTGACTGGCCCAAAGTCACCCAGTTGGCTCTATGGCCGAGTGGGGACTAGAACCCAGGTTGTCTGAGTCCCAGTTCCATGCTCTTAACCACTACACCACACTGGCCCTTCTTCGCTATTTTTACTTCTCTATTCCCACCCCAGCAGCTCTGCTCCGCAGTGTAACCCCCCCCCCCCCAGTAACTGGATTCATGGTACAAATGTATGGCGCCACCATCTCCTGATAGGAAATGCTGTTCCATTGAAGCTGATGTGGCCTGTTCTGACCAGCAGTGGCTCTCCAGGGCACCTTTCCCCACGTTGGGGCTCACCATGTATATTAGACTACAGCTCCCATCATGGCCAATGCTGGAGGGACACTGGATGGTTTAGGCAACTGGTCTTTCTTAGACCCCTTATCCATGGGCTCAACTGCATAACTCCATAATATGTTAAATGTGTAACAAGTAGCTGATCCCCCTTGAGTTTTTCTTTTTAAACTTAGGTGTAAGTGGTCAGGGACCTCCATTTGTGAGTATAAGGACCTCTGTTTGGATCAGGGATCCCACATACAAGGAAAGGGGATTAAAATTCCCCACGTAGCTGCTCTCCTCAGTAGCTCTCCCTCCCACACAGGGAATAAAGAAAGCCCGGCACTAATGGAGGTTTTTTCTCTTTAGCCCCCATGCAAATCTGGGAGAGGCTGCGGCTGCATGATGGTGATGTTTCTCATCTAGCTTGGGGTGCTACATATTAATTTAAACAATTTGTTTTAATGCATCACGCAGTTTAGCTCTGAGATCCTTTTACTCAATTTACCTGCGTGGGAAGTATCTGCTATGACCCCCTGAGTTGTGGCCCCTTCCACCACCCTAAGGGCGGCTTATTTTATATTGTATGTTTGTATTTTATTCTAATGTTTACATTTTTAATTATAATTATTTAATTTATTGTTGTAAGCCGCCCGAGGCTTCGGCGAATGGGGCGGCATAAAAATGTTTTAATAAATAAATAAATAATAAATAAATGCTTTTAAGTGTACCAGATCTTGGGGGACACAGCAAATGTGTTACAGATTACTCATGGAGCTGCTAAACCATATTCCAGAAATGGACATAGGGTGGCAGTAAAGGACAATGTCACAGCGTGGACGTTTCATGCCAACTACTGGAAGAGCTACTGCCTAGAAGACACTTAGCTTGATCTCGGCCAGGCTGACTGGAGGCGATGAGCGTTGCAGTCCAACGCATGTGGGGCACACCAGGTTGCTGGAGGCTCCCTCTTTTACCGTCTCTTCGGCACTTGCACACCTGACACTTAAGGAGGAATGTGCCAAATAATGTGGGGGAGATCTTCCTAGCACCACCACTCCCCAAACCCTTTCCAAGTCTGTCATTGCTTTTATAACAGTCTCCACTATAATGGTTCATAGGAACACACAGAAACATATTGAGTCAGAAGGAGCCTCCCAGGCTATCTAGTCTAACCCCTGGCTCCAGCTGGCTCCACTCACGTCATCCCCAACACTGTACAAAATGTCCAACACTGTGACTGCAAATCTGATTTTCTTTCTACCGAAGCCCCTTTCCCACGTTACATTGACAGGGCGCCAAAGGCTCTCATGAACATTCCATTCTGTAATGTAACCGGAACATGTGCCTATTTACCTGCACATATTGTTCACAATTTTTATTTACAAAAGCACATTTTAGCCTTTTGCGATCCATCAATATATAAGATATGTCCATCAACAAATAATAAAAACTATATTTAAAACACTGAAAAATGTATTGCATGGATTCTTTCTCAACAGGGTCTTGCAGTCTGCCCGGTCTTTCTGAGGTGTCTTCCTGTGTAAACCATTATGAGATTGGTCCATTTATGCATAAAAGTGTAACTCCAGAATCTGCAGTGTGCAAACTGGTCTTTAGGCAATGCCTGCCCTGCACACTGCTCAGTTTTGTGTTATTTTAATTTGTCCTTCAGCTTTATTCATGCACTGTTCTCGCTTGCCTGCAGCAGCAAAGATGCAAACGACAGAAGAGCAGTAAAACGGACCAGAAAGATAGCAAGAAACATATGGCAGAGCTTAGGGGCCTCCCAGTGCGCTGCTCTGCAGATAGGAAAGCGCTCCCACCTGCTGCTTGACACAACAAGCAAGCTCCAGTCATTTACCCAAAGAAATGTTGCCATGGGGAGGGGAAGTCTTTAAAACTCCCAAGCTAGTAAAAAGTTCTTTTACTCGAATAGGCATCAAATGGACTCCAATTCAGAGACAGTTTGCAAATAAATGTGACAAGCAGGTCATGCAGCAAAATCTTGCAGTGCAGATTGCTCCTGTTCAAGGTAACGACCAGCCATTCCCTCTTCCAGGATTTTCCATTCCATTCCCCTCCCTGTTGGATTGTTGTCCCCACAGTCTTTGCTGAGCTGTTTTTGCCCTCTCCCCTTTTAGGTGTCGTGGCCTGTAAAGTTTTCCCAGTTCTGAAATCTTTGGGGCTTGCCCATGGTTGCTCATGCTTCCTACTTGTGTGTGGGCATTGTTGCATTGGCTGTGTACAGTTCCATGCTCAGGGAAAGCAGAGGAAGGATGTATCAAGCAAGGACAATAATAAAAATATGGAGTTGTATTAATTGTTTTGGTAAAAGGGGATATGATTATACAAGAATGTTATCTACAATCCAGCTCCCCAAGGTAATTCTGATGGGCTCTTATAGACCCAGGCATCCTATTCATACATATTTTCCTTCAAGTCAAGTCAGCTTTTGAAAGGGTAAAATGGCAAAAGCTAGAAACTGAAAAGGAAGAATGTTTACAGGTGCCATACTACAGGATTATCTGATCCTGTAGTCATATTCTTAAGACTGAATGCCCCTGTTTTACTCTCATATATTGCCTTTTGATGGAGAGCCAGTGTGGTGTGGTGGCTGGAATGCAGAAGTGGGGACCTGGGAGTACTGGCTTCTAGTTCCACTTTTGTCATGAAGCTCGCTGGGTGATTTTGGGCCAATGCTCCCTCTCAGCTTAACCTGCCTCACAGGATTGTTATTATGAAGATAAAATGGACTGGAGGGCCTTATAAGCTCTCTTGGGTCTCTCCCAAGAGAAAACAAAGGCAGGATATGAATGCTATTTAATGCTTAACAATACAAGCCAAGCATGCAAATTAGATTGCCTAGAGGTTGTATTGTCAATTAGGTGTTCATATATTGTTTATGTATCCTATAAATAATATTAAAACATGGAGGGTGTTGGAAATACTGGATGTGTGACTAAAACAATGGAATGGCTAATGCTACCTTATCTTAGCTGCTATATCAGCATACTGTGCTGCTTAAATGCAAATATTCACAATGCTTAGTCATGTTGCTATCCTTCAGTATCTTGCCTTTTTATGTGCTGTTGCTCCTACCTATTGATTGTGTGTTCTAATTGACCTTCATGCCGTGTTAATGAAATCCTCAAATGAATGAATAATGGCGTAATGGCAGATGTTACCAATGAACGGTCGACCCTTTTATTTCAGGAGAACATATGGAACATGAAATAGTACAAATCTGGAGGAAAAGAGGGGTATCTTTTTATACCCTGTTCTCCCATTGTGAAGTTTAGGACCCCGAGGGTGTGGAATGGGCTTCCACGAGAGGTCGTTGAGGCCCCATCGGTGAGGGTGTTCAACGATAGGCTGGACATGCACATGGTGGGCATGTCGTGAGCGGAGCCGGCTGGTGCCGGAGGTGAGACTAGATGGCCCGGGAGGCCCCTTCTGACTCGCTCTGTTTCTATGTTTCTAAGGTATGACACCCAAGGACAGGAACAGTTAAAGAAGAAATGCCTTTGCAGTCTTCATATCAGGCTGGGAGCCTTAACACAACTGAAATGCCTGTACATGCACCAGAGCAATTATGCAGCTTGTCCTCATGCAGCCAAGAGACAGCTCACTTCATTCCCATATTGGCGTGGGCGGTGTGTGTGCAGGTGTGACGAAAACAAGGTGGATCCCGTCTGCTCCTTCTGTCATTGTAAAGAGTTTCTTCTAAGTGAAGGGACTCATTCTATTAATATCTCCAACTAGATTTGACGAGCTGAAAGTTACATTCCAGTGGCTTCACCCAACAGACGCTTTTTATCAAGAGCCACTTCAGCTCGATCACTTACTTCACCCAGAGAAGTTCACACCTTCCTTAACAGACACCAGCTCCCGAGATTGTGGCCATCGTGCTGTGAGAATTCTAACCTATATAGGGCTTTTTTCAGGCCTGGCACTCGCCTCCGACATCTTTCGGCAGCTGCCTAGGCCCCAACAGCTGGGTCTGCCAGTGCACCGATGCATCTCTGATGAAGATGGGGCACTGTGCCAGGCAGCAGAAGCCGTCCAGCATTTGAGCTTCTGGCCATGTCCCTGACGCTGCACTGTGGGGAGCTCCAGTGGCAACGCCACCACTCAGCAGAGCGCTGCATCTTTCTGATGAGTCCATTCGGGTCCACTGGCAGGTGCTTTATGGAGAGCCCTCTCAACCAGGAGTCAACCTTGGCTTCCTTGACCTTCTGTGCAGTGGCAGCTTAAAGCTGTGATTCTCAAGCAAAATGAAGTTGCCCTATATGATTCAGTCCAACTCATCCAGGGCTGCCTTCCGCGGATGTTTGCCCTGCCTCTCTCCTCTCTTCTCCCACATTGATCCGGCGTTATTTCTCGTTTTCTTTCTTTCTGCCCCTCTGAGAACAATTCACATTAAGTGCATCCTAGGAGAATGGACGTTGGTTAAAGGAGCAGGGGACAGACCCACATGGCTTCTGACTGTCCTGGAGCCCAGAGCAAAACGGAGATGGCCATGAAGCATCTTTGGCCATGATATGGCCATGATATGGCCATGAGGCTCTTTGGGAAGCTTTGTCCCCAGGATCTGCTGACTGGGATGAAGTCTGGACCCAGCCGTGCTCCTCAGGCACGATTCATATCCATATACGGAAGCACAGCATGGCTGTGGGACCGGATGGGAGGTATGGGACGGATCGGTCTTTTGCTGTCCTCAGCACACCATGTTTTTGTAACAAACGTGGCAGAGGAAACGTTAACACCTTGGTGTTGATGGCATGCCTGTATGCTCAAGCGAAGAAGGCTGCTGGGGAAAGCATGAGACATTAGCCCCTCTTGGCTCCACATCAGAATGATAATCACCAGAACCCAAACAAGATCATATTTGTATGATGCATCAGAATGGAATTTATGGAATGAACAGGCCAGGATAAGAGCTATAGGACCGAAGAGGGCCACGCAGTCTCCAGTTCCTACATGGAAATTGTCTACACATAGAATTAACATCGTCCTGTGTGAAGAGACCAGAGGCCCAGAGCAGGGTCCTCCTTCTATTTAAACAAGCCTGTTGGCTCTTGGGAAACCCACTTAATGCTGAGGCTAGTCTGTCAGAGAAGCAAACAAGATAAAATTGTCTGGATTGATTCAGCTCTCCCTTATCTCAACACTCTTGATTCAATTGCTATCCCTTATAGCAGCAACTGTATTTGAAAAGTAGCCAGTTCAGTTGATTGTGTTAGAACTACAGGGTGGCTGCCATGTTTCACATCTGGTCAAATGTTCTTGCAAATTATTGAACTTCAGGGATGCCATCAATACTTGTAATTTAAATTAATGCATATATATCACACTCACAGTTGCAGGTAAGTGTCCTGAACAAGCAGTGGTTGTTGAAATATTGCCATTGGATATATGGGGAAGAATCAGTCCCTAGTTGAGTAGCAATTATGCAGATTGGCATTATGGTGCTTAGACAAATTTCTGTGCTTTTGCATAGGGAACTCAATTAAGTTTATCATGAATAATCCCATTTATGTTAAATGGCAATGATTCAGATATGTATTGCAGCATTTTTAGCCTTGTTTGACTGAGAGCATCCATGGTTAGGTCCCATGAAAGCGCCATGCCTCTAGTGGGATTGCTGGCAGTAATCACACAGGGACAACATAGGTGACTGACTTATGCTGAATCAGGCATTGGTCTGCTTGGCTCAGTCTTACTGGCACGGACTGGCAGCAGCTCTTCAGAGGTTCCAGCAAGAGCAGTTCCTGGTCTGAGGATGCGAGAGACTGAAGCTGGAACCTTTCACATGCAGAGCAGGTCCCTCCCTTGTGCTGGACATGCAGCCCGTCCATGTGGACAGACATGGTTGCCATCAGATTTTGAAAGCTTATCTAGAATAGCAAATAAATACACAGAACATCCAGTTCCAGTGATTATTAAACTTCGTAGTTCCGGAGAGCACTATTCTAGTTGCCTGCTCTTTCGGAGTTATCCTGTGATATGGCTAGCAAGTAGACTATTGGGAAAGTAACTTCTAAAATGCAGTTAATGAAAAGAAATTGGTGAGCATGTGCACTACCATGAGTGAAACCACCCTGTAGATACCAATAATGAAATACTTGAGAGAGCGACCATCGCTCAGTGCTTAAGCCTGTGTGTTGCATGCAAAAGGGGACCAATTTAGTGCTGGCTGTCTCCACTGAGTGGATGATAGGGTCACCAGCAGCATAAGAAACTGCCTTGTACTAACTCAGACCACTGGCCATCTACCCCAGGGCTGTCAACACTGACTGGCAGCAGTGGTTCTCCAGGGTTTCAAGTGGGATTTCTTCCTAGTCCTTCCTGGAAATTATGGGGATCACACTTGCAAAACTCTGCGTGCAAAGCAGGTGCTCCACGACTGAGTGATGGCCCTTCCAAAGTATCCTCCTGAGGAAGAAATCTGATCAGTTATCCTACTAGCTGTGCATCAAGCCCAGAATTGTCTACTCAGCCCAGGTAAAAAGGCCAGAGCAAGCCATGGTCAGACGTGCCAGCAGAGGCCACACCTTGCATCTTCAGCATGTGCTCCAGCACTGGGTCGCAGCTTCTCAAGGCCTGAGGGTTGGGATGCATTTCTCTGCAGGCAGGACATGCTGTGCTTTCTAGCACACAAGCTGTAATCTCTCCACAGTGTAAAACCCCAAAGAAAGCATGAAGGGATTGGGCACAACTGAAGAGAAAGGAAGTGCCTTTACTGTGCAGCGCAGCAACTGTGTGGAAAGACCCTGGAGGGAGAAATGTTAAAAGAGAGCAGACACTGAAAAGGAGCTTGGGGGGAAGACCTCTGCGGGTGACCCTTGAGTAATGCTGCCACTTGGAGGACAGAAAGTTGGGCAAGACGGACAGGAAGCCTGACCTAGTCCAAGGCAGTTCTTCTGTTCCTAAAGGCAGTGAAAATAGAACCCACTAAAACCAAGGGAAGTCAACATCTCTCTCAGCTTTGACCCAGTTTTGAAGGATCTGCACGTTGCTTCATCACTCTGAAGCCAAGGAAGTTAAGCAAATGGTCATGCGGAGTGATCGGGCCTTTTTCACTGCAACACGAGCTTTGCCTAGCTTTTCCACTGTGTGGCTCTACAGCCCGGTTGAGCCAGTTATGCATTCCCAACCCATGTTCTTGCTGCTGATCATGTTTAGATTTTGCAGTTTCCTGGGCTTATTTGACACAGCCTATGAAGCAAATGCTTCTGCTTCATGTCATATGCCTGCCACCACATTTCATGCCCTGTGAACGTCTCCTGGGGTTTAAGGCCATCCATGTGAAATGCAGAGTAAGGTTGGTACTGCAAACAGTGGTGGCCCAGGCAGTTAAAGCAACATCTCAGAGTAGGAAGGGCTTTGGGGAATGACCTGTGCCATGTGGCAATTTTATGAGGCTGCTGCAATTAGATCATAGTCTTGTTTGCAATACAGCCACTTGGACTTTATTTCCTTGATGTTTGTTTACCTTCTTTCTATTACTCTTTGCTTTGGCAAAGCCACTGGGAAGTCAGTCTGATGCCTGCTTGCTCAGCAAGAAGCCACACTCAGCTCACGGAGGTCTCCTCTGAAGAAAGGAGTGTAGCCACAGCCATTTGGGGCATAGCTTTCTTTGCAACAGAACTGCTTGCCCTGCAAACCTTTGCAGCATGGAGCATGGAGCAGCCTGCATCCCCAGAACAACTAGCTCCAAGCATGTGTCAGGGACCCCTGCCTGGGATCCAAAGACCTTGCAAGTACTCAGTAGATGATATTCTTCATAGCAGGGCTGCATGCCACAGCATTATCTGCTTCCATAGTTCATTCCAAAAGCCACTCGCCGTTTTGTCTGGGGCAAGAGCTCCAGCTCCTTTCGTCCCGGTGTCTGTCCTTGCTGTACCTGTAGCATCTGCATCTGAAGCTTTGTGTGGCAGAGAAATCAAGCTGCGTTAAAAACTGCATGTTGTTTCAGGTGGTTGGGAAAAGCCTGGGCCAATCGCCAGGTTATGACCTTTCGTAGCCTGAGGGAGATGCGTAGCACCCCGGGCCAACCATTTGGCACAGCACAGCAAACTACAAGGATCTCTCCCTCTGCGTCCCAGTAAAAACATGAGAATACTACCATCAACCCACAATTCTCAGCCTTTGATTGATACCCCAAATAAGTGCTTGACTCAGTCTATTGGCAGGGCCTGGCCCTGAACAGCAGGAATAGAGAAAACTGTGTATCGGTCTGTGGCACATTGAAATCCATGTGGTGTTGTGGGGTGTCTGAGATAGGGCTGTGCTTTGAGAAACGAGGCAAAGGCTTCCTGGTGTGTGGAAGGAGCCATACGCTACTTTGGTGCTTGTATGGGGAAGGGCCGTGGAATACCCCGACCGTGCCTGGGGTGGTTGCACAAAAGGGGGCTCCAGCAAGCTTGCACCCACAAACTCCAGCAGTTCCTGCCTATGTGAGGCAGCCCCTGCTTTCCTGCTCAGTCTTTGTCCCTGTTTTGCCCTTTGTGAAGATTCTAACGTTTTATTCTTGCTTTATTATTAGATTGATGTCTTACCTTTTTCCTCTTGCAAAGAACCCAAAGCTGCTTTCATCTTCCTCCTCTGGTCCATTTGATGCTTTAAAAAAAAATTTATGCTCCTTTGCCAAGGTGCTCCTCCAAATAGTAAAGGTTACCGAATGTGATTCATTCAGCTATTGTATTAAAGGTACAACCCATTCCATTATCAGATTAAAGTTTCTGCTAAACTTCCGTAAATGTTTACACCGTGTAACTCTTAAGAGTTCCAGACAGGCTATTGCAAAGTAAATGAATTCCTCCAAGGCAACATCCTCCAGATTTGGTGGACTACAGATCCCATCATCCCCAGCCAGCCTAGTGGGTACACTGACTGGGATGATGGAATTTGCAGCCCAACATGACTGCAGATTCTCAGTTCAGGAAGTTTGACATACTCTATGCACAGAATGGCTTTCACGTGTGTACTCATGAGCATGTACGTTTCTGTGTGAGCATGTGGCAAGGACAAATTTCTAAGGGATCATAACAAATAGTATTCACTGCCAGAACGTGTGCAGATGGCAACACATTTTTGGCAACACAACATGTAGTTCTCTTGAAGGCACATTTGGTGTGATCCTGCAAGACCCTTGAGTTCTTAGGAAGCGAATGTTGGTATGAGAATCCCTTGCTAGAAAGGAGTTGATTGTGTGTGTGTGTGTGTAAGTACCCATAGTCTAACAAATGCACACAGCTTAGGGGAACCTGAGGCACTCACATAACACGTATGTTCATTTATTTTAGCATTAATGCATGAAAATATTTTAAGTAGGAAACTGACCTAAATCGCCCCTGCCAGGAATTTACAAGGTGTTCTTAGTCAGACCACTCTAGTTGTCAACTTTGCCATCTCTGTCCAGAACAAGGTGGAAATTCTGACCTGATTTACTTTGCAGTTAGATGATATTCAGCTAGATAATGGATAGGAATTTCTCTGAACACCTGAAAGTGCCGTGTACCTCAATTTATTGCAAACCTGTCCTTCCATTCAAAACCTCAAGCAAGATTTCAACAGATGTTAATACAAAAAAGATATATACCAGCTTGTGTGTAAGCACACATCCTGAAGACCCTGGGCCTTCTGGCCAATGCAGCTACTCTTCTTTCCCCCCAAATTATGTTTGTTGAGTGTTGGAGAGTTTGTTGGGTCCAGGTCAAGTGGGAATCAAAATACTCATCTAGGACACCTGGAGATAGTGCAGTGGGAGGAAGAGGGTTGCAGCCAGCAGAAACCCCATTATCCTGCCTTCTGCTGTTTTATTTGCAGAGCTCTGGGAAATAGTGCTGCCCAGAACCCAGCACTGTGGCGCGTGAGGAGCAACCAGTCAATGAAAGATGATACAACAGTGGCTCTTGAAGAGCCTTTTAGCCCCAGACTGTCATGCCCAGTGGTGCTCTTGGCTAGCTTTAGATTTTGGATTTAATGAGGGAAGAGAGTAACTTCAGAGGCTGACCTGTATTTTTACTTGTGGCAAGACAGTCCTGCTGCATTTTGAGACCCTGCGGCTCTTTCTGATGGATGGGGTTGTGCATATCTGCCCCGAATCCTGCTCTGAGTGCACCACTGACTGTGCCTGGACTCCACGAGTTTTCCTTGACCTTCTCATAGACAGTGGTGCTACACACCAAGCAGTGTTGCCCTTTGCACTCAGGGGACTTTCTCGTCTTACTGGGCCTGTCAAAGAAGCAAGTACCAGAGGCAGTTTGGCTGTGTACACCAGTTGCTGGTGAACTTGGGCTGAAGGTTGCTGTGACATTCATCTCTTGCTTGCTTTGAGATTTGCTTTGAGTCTTCCTGCATTCTTAAAACAACCAATAATCCAAATTAGTGCTGGTTAGGATGGTCCCATGGTAATGATGCCATTGGAGCTATCCTGAGTGGAAAGAGGAAAAGGTAGAGGGTTATGATCTTCCAAGCTATATTTTTCATATGAATGTATTTATTTATTAAATTTTTATTCCACTTAAGTGGCAGATGTTCTCCGTGTGATTTGCTGCCAGAAGCTTTCGTTCCAGGGGGCACAATTCTACCATTCTTCTCTAAACAGGCTACTCTATTTCTCCATAATCACTTTAATGTGTGATTGTATGTGTGTCAGCATGCATTAAAAAACATTCATGCAGAAATAGGCGCAGGAGCCAGGCAGGATTTCTAATGGGGAATGTGGTGATCACATAGCATTTTGCGGCTCCCCATGGTGAGTGGAAGCAAAATATATGCTAATACCCTTGATTTGCATGATGTGTGTGCATTACAGAATTCAGTTTTACTTGCAGAACAGTTTGGCTTATGCTGGTGCAGCGCTTTGTCTGCTTTAGCAGAGTTAATGCAGGCAACACCCTGTTAAGCAAAGCATTCAGCCTCAGTATTTATATTTATAATTCCAGCTTCCTTAAATAAGGAGATGACGAGAAGGAGGTTCTGAAATAGAATCTGCGAGGGAGCCAGAAATGACTCTGCTCATGCAGGTGGAAAATCAACTTAAGGGCTTAAGCCTTCTTTCTGCTATTGGATTAAGAATTCAGAATCGCCACAAGGAGTCAGATAAGAAAGCCCAATTCCCTTGACATTCTTGGTGCCTGCAGTAAATTTGGGTTTGTTTCTGTTTCTGTGCTACTCAGCAGACTGAAGGCTTGCCAGAATCAACAGGACTGCCTGTGGCAAAGCTCAAGTTCAAAACATAAAGGCGGGGGCTTTGTTGGGTTAAAAACTCCCCCATCCTGCAACAAGGAATTCCATTGTTTGGTACCAGGAAGCCTAGATTTCCTAATTAGGCTAACGCTGTAATACCATACTCTTAACTGGAAGAAAGACTCATTGGCCATGCATAAGACTGTACAGCTAGCGAGGCAAAATTTGAGTGATATTGTACATTATGTAAAAGTTGTTGTATGCAGGTGTGGTGTAGCGGTTAGTGTGGTGTAGCAGTGAAAGTGTTGGGTTGGGACTAGGGAGGTCTGGTTTTAGTCCCCACTCAGCCATGGGCTCTTGGTTGACCTTCTTCACAGGATTATTTATTTTTAAGACAAATGGGATTTTTTTCTTCAAGAATTCAGCCAGTATAGTAAATATAGCAACCAAAAGGTAATGATTTGATGTCACTGCCTTCATACCATGCCAGAAGCCACAACGCATAGGCAGAAAAGCACAACGGACAAAATCTGTGCCCCAGGTTGGCTTCTGCAGCTAGGCAGGTGTCTCTGTACTTGCCAGGGTGGGTCTCAGCAGTGCTTTATGGTTCCACAACCTGCTCCAGCATTTGGGTGAAGAGGAAGGGATTCCCGTCGTGATCTGCCAAGATTTTCCAGAGTGGAACTAAGAAATGCCATTCACGCTTATGGATATTGCAATGCCTTTGCATTAGTCTGCTTCGAATTGATTTTTTAAAAGCATTTGTGTTCATATTTTTACAGGTGCTCATTGCCTAGTATATATTGAATAAATAGACAATTCATGCATTTTGAAAGAAATGGTGATTTGTCCAAAGCCTTTTTGGCAAGTGTGCTTTGCTTGTTGATCCTCAGTGCAAGAGAGGCCTTTATTCTGTCTAAACTTGCGCAGGATTGTGCTTTGAGGCACACTAAAGTTTGGGATCTGAGGTTTGCTTCGAGTCTGCTGAGCTCAGAATAAGCAGCAGCCCCAGCGCGGAGAGACAGGAAGGAGTTTACATCCAATTCTGTGCGATGGCAAATCCTGTAGGTGCTCCTGCTATCACGTAACCAGCATAATTGTGCAGGAATTCCGGTGTGCATCTCTCACATCTATTCAGAGCCCCTGTCCTGCCTGTTGCTTTCTACAGTGCTCCAGAGCCTGTGGTTCTTGTGAAACGCATCTTCGGCAACCCTTGATCTAGACTGCTAAATCTAGAATAAAGATCCTTCCATTAAGCCATAAGACGGTATCATAATGCTCCTAGATCTTGAGGCCCTGAGAGCAAAAGGCCGATCCTAACATCTTTCTTCTTTCTGCAGTGTGCATGTTGTCTGAGCTATTCAAGCTGTCTTTGGAGCTTCCTGGTTTCGGTTTCTTCCAAACAGGTGCTCAGTTGCTAAGTTCCACCGGGTTTTTGTTTTCTGTTGCAACCATTGTGCTGCTGGCTGAAGGCAGAGTTCAGTATCATACGGTGCTGCTTGCTAGCTCCAAACATTGCTGTCTTCCCCACACCCTAAATGCAAATATTTCATCTCGGTGCATTTTCACAATTTGGCCTTTAAAAACATGCAACACACCTGAAGCTCACAGATGCTCTCATGACCCTGGAACTGGTTGAACTGTTGTACTTTTCCAGTCCAGCTGAGATTAAACCCTGAGCTGCCTTTAAGCACTGAAAAATAGGAGTAGGTTAACTAGATTTGACAGAATAGTTACAACTTTGCTATGCTTTCTGATCCAGGAAGATAAAGATAAGTAGTTTATGTGCACAAAGGAGCCAAACTGATGTCCACAACATTCTGATTTAGTTTCCAAGGGCCCTGTTCACATATTAGTACAGAATTTAACATCACAGAGCAGGGGTTCTCAAGCTTTTTCAACAGGGAGCCAGGTGAAAGGTGCCGGTGATGGACATGGGCCGCCAAGGTGGTGCGGGCGGGGGGGGGGGGGGGGGCCTGCGCACAGTGTGGCTGGTGCGCGCGCACACAGAGATCGTTTTCTCTGAGTGAGTCCAAAACAATCTCTGCACGAGCAAGCCACCGCTGGGCGCACACACGGCAAAGTGCCGGCTTTCTCGCAAGGAGATCCTTTTCTCCGAGTGAATCCAAAACAGTCTCTGCACGAGCAAGCCACTACCTGGCCACACACGTGCGGCGAGTCCAAAACCTCTATGGCAGGCGGGATAAATGGGCATGGCAGGCCGGATCAGGCCCACAGGCCGTAGTTTGAGGACCCATGTCATAGAGCCAGGCTGGTTGAAGCTTGGGGTGCCTTTGGACAGAGCTTTGAATAACCCAGGGCAAAGGGGGCAACTGGTGAGAGAGATTTTGCATCAGCAGGAGAGGTGTGTTTCTTACTGGGTTGTGGGTGGAGGAATGGCATGTTTCGGTACTGCTGTACATGCCAGCTGCAAAGGAAAGCAATCTGTTGGAAGAAAGTTAGGTAGAAGGTCCCCCCTGCTTCAGATGCCATTTTTTATAAGGAGGTTGTGCTTTTCATATGCGACAGCAAGTGAATATTCGTTCTCCACTACAGTGTGAATTGGTTCTGTCCAGCTAGAGCTGTACCATGCAATTCTTGTGATCCTGCAGCTTGGTTTTAGAATAATGAGTCATGCAACAGACTCCGACACATCTCATAGATGATACAAGAACTTCTCTTTCACATCAGACCAGGAGTAAAAAGCTGATCAGTCTTTGCAGATAGCTAGGACCTCCTTATTTAGTTGTCAACTTTCAGTCCCAGGAAGTGTCTTTATGAGCAAATGATTCTTATTAAGAAAAGAAAAAGAAAAGCAGATTTGTTCTTCCACAAAAAAGAATACAATTTGACAGATATGTTATGTTACTTAGTATTGTAATTTTCTCCCACAAATATGCAAAGCACCCCTGTGAGTATTCAAAGCTCACCTGTGAGATACACCCATTCACTCTTAGCTAGTTGCAAGATTATGTCAATACTGAGTGAATTTGTTTCTCTGAAGGTAATAATCTTAAAGGGGAAGGATATTAGGGACTTCTGAAACCAAGTCTGCACAGTTTGTTCTTGGTAATACAATGTGAAAATAAGTATGAGACAAACTGAGCATCTTTCTTTTAAAAAGATGCAGAATGAGGAGTAGTTTTCAGCAAAGACTAGAGCAACTTTAGGTATTTCTATTCCCATGATTCAATTCATGTATTCACAGTATCCTAATATCCACAGGCAGATCATTGAAATATATAGGGTTGCCGGTTAAAAATGGGCAAAATTGAGTGAATGCATCTTTGACAATGAGGATAAAAGGAGAAATTTGCAGCTGCTAATATACAGACAGATGCAAATTTAGAAATAACTGCAATGATATATATAGTAATATAATACCTCTCACCACAAGGAGAAGGACTGACCAGGAAACTTGTGTGTCTGTGCCATCTGCCATCTGGGACTAGGCACTAACCATTGAAAGGAAACTTTCAGGCAGAGTGAGGACAAAACGGACTGGAACCCATCCCTCATCCCCTAGCATTTGTGCACTTCCTCTTGTACTCGGTCCCGTCTTAGAAGTGAGTTGAGCCAGGAAGCTGTCCGTGAATGCTCAGGAAACAAGGTTGATGCAGCTGGCAACCTTCTTCTGCATCGGGTGCAGCCACACAAGCAATGGCTGCCCCACTGTTGCGGAAGACGGACGCTGCCTGCGCTGCAAATGGGGCTGTATTCCTGGGGAGCACCCTGGCAAAGCAGACAAGTCCAGGATGCTAAGCGTAGAGAATCCATCGGATTCCCAGTCCCAAAACCGTTTCCTCACATATCCCTACTTTAATGCTCCTGCCTTTTCTCCTTAGGTGTAGAGAGAGGGCCCAGATCTTACTAAATATTCAGATAGATTTGTTTGGAAGCTAGGGGAGGAGTTTCTCGACCCAGACAGGAGATGACAGGTAAAACAAGGAGACAAATTGCAAAGTGTCCAGCATTCTCACCATCTTACCCTCAAGCCACAGGAGCAGAAGCTTTTCTGAAGGGGAGGGAAAATTTCAGTTTGGATTCAACACTTTACATGGGCAGATGCTTCTCCCGCATCTGGAGGAGAACACCATGTGGATCTATACCGGGCTGCAACCTGTTCAGTTTTACTGGCTTCTAAAGTTTCATCTGAATCTGCTGGAGGGAAAGAGGGAGGCAGAGACAAGTTTTGCACAAGATTTTGCTTTCAAGCTGAGGAAATTTGTGCAAATTTCAAACCCTGCGATTTGCACAAATTTTCAGAGGGTTAAAAAAAAGAAGAAGTCACAGCTTTTTTCAAAAGTGGGAACTCACATGCTGGCTTCATTTGCCTCAGACTGAGTTGGCACTGGAAATGGAGCAGAATCCAAAGGACTGACTCAGGAAGATTTGGTAGATTTTCACCTCAAATCAGATTCTTTGCACATTTCTATGCACATGTGTGTATAAGAGATTATGATCACGCCTGCTGGTCTCATCCCCTCAGTGATCTGGCATCCATATAGAGAGAATAATGCTGCACAGGTTCTTCTGAATGCAAACATCTACCACAAACTGATTACAGCAATCCAAATCTTTTGTGCAAAACCATTTGCCTTCACATGATGTTCTAGCTTGTTCAGGACAATCCATCTCCTGTAATCTCTCAAAACTCAGCCCCATGAGATATAATCTGAAGTAGAAGAATGTCAAAGGATGCATGTAGCTTTAAGACTGCAGCACCGAGGATGTGGCGGAATCTGATCAGAGCATAGCATGCATCTGTAAGAGTGACTTGTGTTGGTGTAAATGCAGCGCAACTGTAAGAAGAGATACATGCAAACATTCACTGCCATTGATTAAGTGAATTGATTGGTGGCAGAGAAAGAGAAGTACAACAGCAATTCCCCAACATCAGCCAACAAGTTGAATTCCCAGCTTGGCTGCATCCTGCTAATAATAATGATTTAGCACTGGCAAAACTTGCACAAGAGGTTGCGGAATCTCATTCCTGAAAATGCCATGAGAAGATGGGTGCCCAGAATGAAATAAATTTTAGCAGGTGAGAGAAGATCAGGACTATAGTCACTACCTGTGCATGCAAAGGTACTTGAGCATCCACTCAGAAACAGAATAACAGAATTGTTCTCTCTGAAGGCAGATGAAGAAGTGGGTGGGGAAAGTCATGTTAATACCGTTGGTGTGATGTTTCCCTTTTCTCTTCTCCTTCCCTGCCAGATTAAAGAAGGAGGGAAAGCAGATTTGCTGAGCAATGAGCTGCAACCTGGAGATGAAGTAGTGAACATCAATGAGGTGAATCTAACCAGTTCTAGGCAGAAAGCTATTGCTTTGGTGAAAAGCTCATGCAAGACCCTGAAACTGGTTGTCCGCAGGTAGGTGGGCACGAACCGTGCGGGAGATGTAATGGGTTGTTTTGCCCATTGCTTTTTAACTTGGGCACAGCTCCACACGAAGACTTGGAAGTTGGAACACCTGCTTTCACCCACAGTGGAACTCAGGGTGGCAATGATACTGAACACCCTAGAGGACAACCAGATTCCACATTTATTTATTTTATTATTACATTTATACCGTACTTGTGCCAGGAACCCAAGGAGGTTTACATAATCCTCCTTTTCTCCATGCTATCCTCACAATTATCTTGTAAGGTAGGTTAGGCTGAGAATCAGTGTCTGGCTCAAAGTCACCCAATAAGCTGCAGGCCATGAATTTGGGCCTTTCAAGTCCCAATCCAGCGTTCTAACCTCTGTACCACACAGACTCCAAGTTACTAAATTAATTACTGCAGAGGAGCATAATTTCCCCAGCCTGCCTCAGATTTGTGGTCATAAAAGTGAATCCACATTCCTTCAACCATTTTCATACATCAGCCTGTCTTTTCCATTTTTATAGTTTCACTTTTAATGTGCCATTTTTCCTTCGGTCTGGATTTTTATGCTTGATTTATCATAGAGGTTATCACTTTACATTTTTAAGTGGCTCGTAAGGCATCTAAATATTTTGTGATGGAAGCCTTGATGGTTCAGCTTGAATAATTTGTGACCCACCAAGCACCATTGCAGAGGAGGGCCGCGTGAAAGTCTTCTGTGTCATGGCTAGTAGCAAATATTAATCTGTACTCTGACGTTAATCTGTAATCTGGCACAAAACCTTCTCAAGCTCTTGGATGGCTTGCAGGATTCCCTCATAAGGGGAAGACTGACTGGGGATCCATGTAGCCCAAATCAGTTCCTTATTTTATTTATTTATTTATTTATTTTTCGATTTATATCCTGCCTTTTTCCTGCAAAGGGCTCAAGGCAGCTTACATCTCCTCCTCCATCTTATCCCCACAACAACAACCCTGTGAGGCAGGTTGGGCTGAGGGTCTGTGACTGGCCCAAAGTCACCCAGCTGGCTCCATGGCCGAGCGGGGACTAGAACCCAGATCATCTGAGTCCCAGTCCCATGCTCTTCACCACCACACCACACTGGCTCTCTTACAAGCTACAGACTCACAGCTGAGTGAGGTGTTGCACACTAGAGCTGCGGTCTCATTTCCTAACATTTTTGTTATTGCATTTATTCAGCCATGGAGAGAGGGTGGGGCTCTGAATTTGGAGCAGAGGTGCAGGGAGAAGGAATAGTTACAGAACTTGCACATGTGTGTTTCAGGAAAATGATGCAGCAGGGAAATGGTATCCCCCCCCACACACACACACTCGCACACATAATGACACTAATGCAATTGAATTTGAGGATTTCAACTGTTGCCTCAAAATAAAGCTAAAACAACATGATATCTAATGATGTGTAGTTTAGCCCTAAACCAAAAAGCTTGCGTGTGTGTGTCACACACAGAGAGAGATAGCATGTAGCACCCCAGTGCTTTAATCAAATTGCCTTAGATAGCTTGGCCAATCTTTCTCAACCTTGTATCCCCCAGAAGTTTGTGGCTATAGCTCCCATCAGCCTGAACTAGCATGGCTAATGATTAGGGATAAAGGGAGTTTTATATATTTCACATTTGAGAGTTGTAATAAGGAATTTTGTGTGCTAAACAACACTAGTCATCCACAATTAATATTTTTGGCCTTAACTAATTTTGTTGTGTTTTGTTTTTTGCCAACTTAGCATAAGATTTCGTGGATTAGTTTTTATGAGGACTTTTGTCTTTGGGGACCGTCTTGAGTGGCAAAATGAATGGCTTCTCCTCCGCTTTTTTGATTTTGTAACTTTAGATGTTGCTTCTTTATTTTGACTGATGATACAACTTGAAATACAATAACCTGAAAAGACATAGGCATGTAGTGGGAAATGTTCTTGTATAATTCCCGTCTCAGCTCACGGCAGGCTGCATGACTGAGGGTGGAAGATCCGTAACTTCCTTTGCAACCTGCCACGTGCAAGGTGACCCATCTGTGCTTGCATTGTGCAGACCAGTCGCAGTGCTGTGCCACTTGTGAACATGGAATTTCCATTCTTGGCTATCGCAGCCAGCCAACAGCGGCACTTGGTAGACCTCTTCTCCCTCTCTGCTGTCGGCCATCCCTGCATCTTCTTCGTCGTGGCCTCTGTGCAGTCACACATATGGGTTCTGCGCCTGCGCAGTGCCTTTGGCTGGAAGATTGACAGCTAACGGCTTCCTTTTCGGCGGGGACTCTGCTCCCCCTCCCCCCTAGCAGTATATAAGGAGCAGAGTGACCGCCATTTTCCAGTCTTTGAAAGACCGACATTTGGCTCCCTGTGACATTGCACATTAGTACAAGAAGTTTAAAGAAGTAGCGGTACGACACATAGGAGAGATTATAATATCTAAGTAAAAATAATCAAACCACTCATGACACCAAGCGGGGTCGGAGGGTGGGTTGTGTGACTGCACAGATGGCCACTCGAAGAACATCAGTTACAGGTAAGCAACCTGCTCTTCTTCGTCGTGGCCTCTGTGCATCACACATATGGATAGAATAACAAGCTTACCCCAAGTGGAGGAGGGAGGTGTCATCATTAAAGGACAGACGAAAATACAGCTCTGCCAAAAGAGCAATCCAGTCTGGCACGGACATCTAGCCTATAGTGCTAGTGTTTTGACAGGAAAAAGTCTTTGGCTCACTCTCTCTACACTGCTTGTTCCTCAGGCTCTCTATTTCAGAAAGAAGAGTTCATTTCCCTTGATTCCAGTGATCTGATTGGTGGAGGTTAACTGTCCATGAGAAAGAAGCAAACTTGTGGCTGCGTGGTGGGCATTCTCTCCCACGCGTTCCCTTTTAGCTTAGTCTATTTTTGCATCCAGGTCTTCTTTCTTCCCACCCTCTCCCTGCTTCCTGAATTTCTTATCTGAGTCAAAATCAGGTCAAAAAACAAAAACAAAGCTAAGCAGTCATAGTGTCACTGTTAGCCAAGCCAAAATAGTTTGCAGAGTCTTTTCAGTGGGAACAATGAGCCAGCGTTCCATCAGCATCACCTGAGCTGTGTGGCCAGCAACGGAAACC
Source organism: Varanus komodoensis (assembly GCF_004798865.1). NCBI lineage: Eukaryota > Metazoa > Chordata > Lepidosauria > Squamata > Varanidae > Varanus > Varanus komodoensis. The sequence goes on from NW_025335568.1 coordinate 8,457,503, forward strand.
GGATGCCTTCCAGTTTCTCTCTTCACTTTCTGAAGCCTTCTGAGCTGAGACTGCTTTGTGGTCTTTTCCTAAAAGGAGCAGCCTTTTGCTCTTCCCATGTCACATTTATTCTCGCCATGATGATGTTGATGATGGTTATAATTCTTGCAAAATATAATAAGAACTGCATTTATGCTGGGATTTCATTAAAACCCAGGGGAAACAATATGAGTTGTTTTGGTCACAAGATCCAGTTTCCTAAGAATCTGTTTTCATTATGTTTTAAAAAGTAAATGTCTATCCCTTTGACTGTTATTGGTTGTTTTTGTACTGTGCAATAACAATAAATAATCATTAGAAAACCCCAGAGAGCTGAAGACTATGTGCCAATGCCAGGAAAATTCAACCCCCACTGCCCCTGCAGGTACTGTAAAGAAGCTCAGAGGGAGCGGGGGATTATGGGGGGGGGATTATTGGGGTGGGGAGCAAATAACATCAGCTTCCTGCTAACCAAAAAGTGCTGGCACAGCATCCCTGCCAGCTCTTGCTCTGTTGCACCTCCGGGCACGTGATACGGTCCTCCTCCAGTCCATCCTTCATTATATTTTGTAACCTCGGTATTTGTGTTGCTCTCAGTTTCGCATCAGCACCGAACCAGATTCAGTTGACATTCTGATTTAAACAAACCCAGAACAACATAATTTTTGGAATTACTTTCTATTAGCAAATATAAATGATCAGAGTTAAATACATACAGGTCAAATGCAAATAGCAACTCATATATATGATGAGCATACAGGAACGTTCAGAATAAAAGCATCTGCATATATTTACATTCAAAACATGCAAAAGGTTCCTGGAAACAATTGTTTATGGAGCCATTAGCTTGCTTTGAACATCTGTCCTCACAGATGGGCTTCTGCCTGGATACAAAAAGACTCATTCTTTCCTCCCCTGAATTTGACTGTTTAAATTGGTGAAATAAACTACTAATCTTCCATATGTAAACAGAAAGCTCTGCAAAACTGTCACTGGAGAGGCTAATAAATAGGCTGCACAGGCTGGACAGATGAGTAGGAACGTGGGTAACCCTTGCCATGAACTCGCTAGGCAGCAAGCAGCAAGCCATTCTCTCTTCCCAGCAGACGCAACACGGTCAGGAGGCGATGGCAGGGCTGGGCCAGCATCCCGTGGACCCTTGGCATAGTCCTGCTCATGGGACCCCTGCCAGCTGCACAATGTTTTGCACGTCATTTTTTTTTTTTTTTATTTATTAAAACATTTTTATGCCACCCCATTCGCCGAAGCCTCGGGGTGGCTTACAACATTAAGTTAAAAAATAGAAACATTAAATTATAACATTAAATTAAAATGTTTGTAAAGTACAAACATTAAGTTAAAATGCAGAAAATAACAATATAAAATAAGTCGCCCTGGCCAGATAAAATCCAATAATATTAACAATTAAAATGCCACTTAAATAAAAAGGTCTTCGCCTGGCGCCGAAAAACAAAAAACGACGGCGCCAGGGGGACCTCTCTGGGGAGCGCATTCCATAAATTAGGCGCCACCACAGAGAAAGCCCTCCTCCGGGTACTTACCCTCCTAATATCCTTCACGGAGGGTTCCCGGAGAAGGGCCTCTCCCGCTGATCTCAAGGGGCGGCCGGGCATATATGGATGTAAGCGCTCCTTCAGGTAACCAGGACCCAAGCCACCTGCCCTACCAAAGCTTGGTTGCCCAACCCATCGTTTTTCCCGCTGGCTTCCGAGTCCCCTCTTCCCACAGACCAGCCAGCCAACCTTCTCTCCAGGGTTGTTGTAGTTTCTCAGAAGTCCTCAACATCTCCCCATGCTGGCACTGCCAGGACCAGAGACTCCTCCAGCCAGACGACTTACAGGCAAAGCAACCTGGGGCCAGTTCATGCCATGAACCTGTAAAGGGTTTAGTTACATTCTGAGTAGCAGTGATCTGCATCAATCTATCGTTACTGTATTTTTGCTGCCAGGAAGGGGTCGAGGCATTTATGGGATTTCCTGCATGTTTAGTTTACAAGTCAACATTTGAAAAGCATAAACTTAAAATACAGTAAACTGAGAAGGGAGAGCTTAGTGGAGACTTGAGTCAGAACCCTGAGTGCAGCAGCACCCCATTTTTTAATTCCCTGGATAAAACAGTTGAGTTGGCTCCCTGGATATTGGACTTTATTTGGCTGGTAAAAACTATCTGGTTATGCCAAGCTTTTGGTGATTAAACCCACTCATTGATTTTTGAAGCTTACCCTGATGTGTTGAAATTCCTGTATTTTATCAGAGTTTTTGAAAAGTGAATCTGCTTTTTCCAAAATGGTTTTATTTTCTTCTTTTCACGGTTTTATTGGAAATTGCCTAAAGGACCCGTTGAGTGGAAAAGAGATTCAAAAATACACTACGGAGCAATTCTGTGGACTGGATTCATTTCAAGTGAAAACTCGGGGTCTCTGGAAGCTGAACTCTGCCCCTATTCCTTCATTTGATCCTTTAGCAACACTCCTGTACAATCCAGGTGTGCTGTGAATTCAGTCAAGGAAGCTCTTCCTGACTTGGATATCTGAAACCACATTGAAATCAGTGCGGGGAGGCTATGTAAATTTTTGTCTAGGCAGGTGTGTGCTTCCATTTTCTCTGCATTGCCTTTGTTTTTTAATAGTCCATGCCATTTCTCAATGCAAATTACTTATTTCCGTTTCAGAGTATCTTAATCCCTTCCGGGTTTATTGTCCAAGCTTCATTTTCAAGACTGAACTTTGCTGGTGTAATTTATGGCTGTACAACTCACCTGACCTCCATTATCCATTTTATGCTCTGATACAGACACATGTACCTTCTGCCATATAAACATGATAAATCCAGTTCAGCCCTTGGTAAGTGGTTTTCAGGATAACTGGGAAAGCAGAAGCTGATTCAGGTGCTGACTCTAGGTCATGAGTGCACAACAGTTGGCTGGAATGCATGCAAAGAAAAAGAGAGAAAACTGATTGAAGCTGGTAGGGTCAATGGACAAAGGTCCCAGACCAATAAAACTCCAAAGCGGGGATGCGCATCCAGGTCCCAGACCTTCTTGCTGTTGCTGGTTTTATTGCCATCATGCTTTAACTCCTGGGGAGCATTTTAATCTTTTCTCGCAGATCAGGATACAAATCAAATAAGAGCAGCTAGGAATCAGAAGCCTTTGAGTGCTGGGAGACTAATTTCCAAGTAGTATGTAAAAGATGCTTGATAAACCAGTTGTCTGTGGCTTGCTGTAGCACTGAGGACCAGTGTAGTGTAGTGGCGAGGGCACTGGACCAGGACCTGGGAGTTACGGGTTCTAGTCCCCACTCAGCCATAAAGCAAACTGGGTGATTTTGGACCAGTCACAGAGTCTCAGCCGAAACCTACCAAAAGTCTGGGCAAGAAGTTCAAATTGTAGTCAGCAGCTATGCTGCATGTGTTTGGGCTACTCACTTTCTCTCAGCCTGGCCTACCCCATAGGGCTGTTGTTCTGATGATGAAATGGAGAGGAGGAGAACCTTGTAAGCCATCTTGGATCCCTTGCAAGAGGAAGAAAGGCAGGGTATAAATGTAATAATACTGTTACTACTAATAATGATAATGCATAGATATGATAGAAGAATAAATAATAATAGTAAAATTGTGCCGGGTAATATTTCAGACTGTGGTCTAGGAGCTGATGTGACTAAATGCTTCTCTGTCATCACTTCCAAGTCCTCCATCTAGCAAACTTAGTATCAGTGGGAAAGGATCTATCATCTACCTTAATTTTTGTCTCGACATGCTAGTTTTCTGTGTGCAGGAATATTATTTCCTAGGAGAGCTGAAGAAATCCGCCATGCTGTGTCTTAACATTCCGCCTTTCTCCTTTCATCACCAGGAGTTAATGGATTATGCCTCGAGAACCACAAAGCCTCTGGCATTTTTACAAAAAGCCAGTAATTCGCAAACCATGTCAGCCTAATCTTCCCCTCCCTCCTTCTGGTTCTTGCAGCATTAATGTCATTTCATGTGAGTTTTGGCACAGGGCACCAAAAATTAAATCAAGTAAATCCCACATTTGTGAATGAAATCAATTAGCAGCTGTATTTGGTTCCAGTGATTATGAATTGAATGACCACTGCAGATGTCTTGGTAAAGCAACTGCTGCTAATGTTCTGCTCCAGTCAGTTTTGTGCACCTTTATTTTCTGTCTTTTCTTTGGAAAGTGCTTCAGTGAAGTGTCTCAGACTGGAGGCATTAGAGTTTAAGGCCTTTATGAGTGCAATCTGATGCAGCATAGACAGAAAGAGTCCTGCAGTTAAAAGTCCAACACTGCCCAGTATAGCATAGCTGCCTGTGGAATGTGAGAGGTTGTAGGAATTTTTTTTCTGTCAAGAACTGCATTGGATTGTACCCTAAGCTTGACCTTGTCAGGCCTGGCATGAACTATTCTGCTTGCCATGACAGATTTTGATGAACTGATTTGATGTAAGTTTGAATCTCAAAACCTTCAGCAACAGGGAGGGCATTCAAATGAGAAAAAAAAAAAGCTTTATTTGGAAGCAAACTGGATCTTCAGCCCTGTCTGGGTTATGGGTGAATTTATTGTTCTCTTACACCGGGACTGATTGATAGTCCATCTAGCGAATGCTTGTTCCAATCTATTGGCTGTTCCCTGACTGGCAGCTGTTCTCTTAACTCAAGGGGTGCCCATATCCCTAGGGAATGTGAGATGTCATTTCATGGGGTATGACAAAGAGGAAGGTTGTGTTGTGATTTGCCAGATTTGGCAACTGGCAACATTTTTCACCAAAAATTATACCAAAAACACAATTACATATTATTATTTTGCTTGCATTTGAATTCTATTCTCTTTTGTCAACCAAGACAAGATCTAGGAGTAGCTGAACTCCTAGATACTTGCAGGCAGACTTATGGATCATAATCAGCAAGAAAGTTCCACGTTTTGAAAAAATTGTGAATGAGAAGCAGGAACAAAGAAGTCATGGAATTTTATGCTCACAATTGGGATTGATTTTGCTGCTTATATTTTTTTCTAATTGCTCAATTTATATTTGAATTTTATGCACTGAGTTAAAAGCTTCTTTCTGAGTTTAATATGTTCGTCCGCAGTACTGTACCTGGTTCAATTTGTGGTAAAAAAAAAAATAGAAATTTGACTTTGTCACTTCAAATGTGATATAACTTTTGTAGAGGGTATGAATCAAAAATTTTGTAGGGGGTATAGATCAAAGGTTTTCTAGGGGTGCAGGGTGAAGAAAAGGTTCAGAACCATCCTCTTAGCTCTTTCCCTTACTGGAGATACCTGGCATTGAGCCAGGGACCCTTTGCATGTAGCAAATTTGCTCTGCCACTGAGACCTGGACTGTAGTTGATGGTTTGTGGCCCTCCTGCATCCAACATTGCAAATTCACAGTAGCCATTGCACCGGCCTGGCCGGTTATCTCTTGACTAGTAGTGGCCCTTCAGGTTCTCTGAGATATATTTATACTCTTCTGTTTTTTTTAGCTGGGCATTCTTTACAGTAGCATCTCATTAAGTTCCGCAGTTGATGGAGCTGCTCCCATCATCAGAACTGGGAGGGGCAGCTGCTTTCCTTCAGGTCCTCCCAAAATCTTCTTTGGGGAGTTGGGGATCCCTCTGGGGCGCATTGTAGGGAGTAGCAAAGAGGAGACAGTCCAGACATATTAGTGGGCTCCTGCTCATAAGATTTCGCCCTTAGTATTGAACCTGGGCGCTCAGTGTGCTTATAACATTGAAAATTCAGTGGTGAGAGTTTAATTAGCTAATTAGCCGCACCAGTGGCAATGTCATTATCAATGAATGGGTGATCATCAAAGTGATTTTCAAGTGATTGTATACTATTCGGTATGTTTCAGTTAAATGGTGGTTTGTATTGTGTACATTCACTGGATCATTCATAAGCACAACCCATTGGAATGGGGTAATTTTTTAAACGCTGTCTTCCTTTTTATTTGGTTAGGGATTACTTTTATTTGTCTTTCGGTGTATGGTTCACTTTGTCATCCCAAAAAGTCTGGCAGAATCTGATTTACATGTTGTCTTTTCCTCAGTCTGTTCCGACTGACAACACCCGTATTTCAGTCTGTGTCCTCCAGTCCTGCCTGCAATTGGCAGGGAGCAGAGCAGTAATTCGAGCCGTATCCATTTGTTGGCAGAGCTCGGCTGCCGGCTCAGTACTGGAGCGTCCTGGCAGAATCCACCTGCCTCAGTGGTGTGTTACGGATTTGCCGGCCTCCAGATTCTTTATTCTTCGAGGTAGCAACCTGCTCGATCTTTCTTCCTTTCTTTCTCATGAACATGCTTGAGATTATCACAAGAGCTATGTGCCAGCTTCTTCTAATTCAGCAGCTTTCCAAACTAGCATGGACGTAACCAAGGCTTCGCTTGAGATTTCGTCAGGTAAGCTGTCTCTGTCTAACTCAGCTGAGAGAGAGAGACGGGGGGGGGGGAGAGGGAGGGAGAGAGAGCGATCTGGATTTACACCTGTTGAAGTGCTTGAAGTAAAGTTCTTGGCAGGATTTGTGAAAAAGGAGGCAAAGAGGGAGGCAAAAATCTCAGGAATTCCAGTGGTCATAGACTCTGCAGGGCTTATAGAGCAAACAAACAAGTATCCAGGTGATAAGAAATTACTCCAAAGCAGTGCACAATGTTGTATCTTACCACAAACAGGGATGAGGAGAGGTTTTGTTCAGGTTTGCCAGTGTTCTGAAACCCTGGCTGAGGTAAGGAAGTTCTGTTTGCACTGTCACTTTAAAGTGGAGGCCTTAAGATTTAAAATGAGAATCTCAGCCAGGACCATCAAAGGAGTTCCGTTGGTTTAACAGCAGAATATGCACTGCAATGAAAGATTTAAATCTTTGGGTGCGTGCCGGCTGCTATTATAGAGATTTACCTGTGTTGTGTATTCCAGTTGCTTCAGTGTCTTTTTAGAGAAGCTGGAAGATTTACCACCGGGAGTTGTATCCAATGTTAGCCCTGCTTAAGTAAGACTAGCACATTGGTGGGGTTCGGACAGCATAGCAAACCATGGTGCTTTTTTTTTTTAACCGTTGTTGGTCTGTCGTGTTGTCTGAACCCAGTTATGGCATTTTGCCATGGAAATGTTGGTCTTCAGACACCCCAATAAGAAAGAATGATTTGTTCTGTGGTTTTCCGTACCACCATAGCTGGTTGTATTGTCAGACTGCAGGCTCCTGGTTTCCGTGGTCCTTCTATGCAGCTACCACAGACTTCTTTCGAAGGAGTCGCAGCTGCATGCGCCTCTCCAGCCATCAGGTCTCTATAGGGGTGGACCTCTTAGGAAGAGGCAGGGCCTGATGCACCATGGAACTGAATTTCAGGCACAGTGGCTGATGCGATAGTTGTCAACAGTGGGAGCACAGAGTGGGGTGGATGGGAACCAACTGATCATCTCTCAGGTAGGTCAGAGTGAAAAAAACAAACCCATGAGCTGTGGTAGCCACGCAGTCTTGCTTGTTGTGCTACGTGGAACCAGCTGGGTCCCCAAGCAGCATCGTTTGCATGCTCCCCGCCCCATCCTCCCGGCCTCGCCACACTTTCCAGTGGCTCCTGCAAGCACATTCCCAGTCCCTTCCCTGTTTTGCCTCTTCCTGATTGGTTTGTTGCAGTCCTGAGGTGGGTTCCCCCATCCCCCCCCCATGTCTGCAGTGCTTTGCAGCTGCTCCAGCCCCTCACAGAGGTTTTTATTAAACCTCTTTACATTACATTGAATATAATATACCACATTACATTGAATATAATGTAAATATTGAATATAATGTAAATATTCATTATAAAAAAATAAAACAAAATAATTACAAGAATTCCCTCCTTCCCCCTCTATGTATTTTTGTGCTGTCTTCCTGATTTCCAAAGTAAACAGGGAGACAGAAACTTTACTTGGCCAATGGGAATAAAGTGAATGATGATGCATTTGTTGCTATGGGACTGAAAGCAGTAGAGATCGAAGGCTGGAAGGGGCCACTTCCATTGCTGCTTTGCCAGGGCATTCTATGATGTTTCCAGACCAAAAATAGTTAAATGGCAATCCTGGGTCTGTTTGACCAGAGAAGCCATGGGGAGGAGTGGAAACCTAAGATCCGACCATGAATTCTCCCCATAGCTTCAGGAAAATAATCCTGCCATGCAGGGACTCAAGAACTGACTCTGGGTCAGTCACAGACCCTCAAGTAAGGTTTCACCGTGGCTTTTTGTGTTGTGCAAACCCGCGCACATTGCACAGTCTGGGTTCATAGGCAGGACTGACACCTCTTTTCCTAAGAAAGGAAAATTCTCCTGTGTGGTTAACAGACCTATGAGAGGGAAAATTGAACAGGTGGAATAGAGAATCAGTGGGAGAGGAAATCTTCACCTTTTTGTAGAAATTCGACTTAGAGCCAAACCAGATATGATGGTAGCAGCCACATGTCTTACATCATGTACCCTGTCAGATGCATGAGCCTGGTTTTAGCATCAACACGAGCAAGCAGTTGGGAGAAGGTGAAGCCTTTGATGTTCAGGCAGTTGCCTGAACTCTCAGGCTCCAGTCCTGGAAGTGATCTAGTCTGGGAGAAAATGGGCTGGAGCAACAGGTCTTGGAGGTTAAGGATGGGGAGTGTTTAGCTCCCCAAGTTTTCATGTTCCTCACTGCCCGCTGCTATATGTGTGATGATGTATGGACAGGGTCAGCTAATATGATACTGCTTCTACACATCCAATTTGGTTCCAGATTCTTTGTTGGCATTCAAAAAAATTAAATGTAACAAGATGAGCTGAAATGAAGTTGTGAAAATAAGACTTCATAAGCATTTTTCCCTTCTCGCCTTTACTGTATTTAAGAAGATGGCAACTGAAACAGTAGCCTGATTTTTATCAGGACTTAGTTTATATAAAAGATCTTGAGTCTTAAGCTGGCCTAATGGTGTTATTTGTGAAGAAATATTTTATTTCAGACATCCAAAAAAAGAATAAAACCATGAACATCCGTGGTATCCAACTTATGTTGTGCATTATGATTTATGTACATATTTCAGAACTGTTGTTTCTGAAAACGTATTTGTTGTATACGATTAAAAAAATGAGTTTTCTCTAGTGAAACTGTGCAGTTATACCATTCCATAGGTAGGACCACTCACTCAGTGAACGCTGGTCTGTAGGCCCTTGTAAGCTTGTTGAAAGATTTTATTCCAAATCTGGGAGCAATGCACCTTACCCTGTGCATTTGAACAGATAGTTTTAGTTATTTAGGAACAAGTATCTCTCAGCACATGCTTTGAAGCACTCTTGTTTTCATTGCTTCCCACATTCTGTTGATGGCTCAGCCACTATATCCTGTCTTATATAAAACCCTGAGAGAGAGAGAGAGAGAGAGAGAGAGAGAGAGAGAGAGAGAGAGAGAGTGTGTGTGTGTGTGTGTGTGTGTGTGTGTGTGTGTATCAATAACATTGGTGAAATGGGATTATTGAATTAACTTGCATTTTTGCTGTGGCAAAGTTGAAGGGGCTACAGTGAAGCTGCTGCATGAGTGTGAATTACCACAATTAACACTGTTTGGTGAAAATGCTCAGTGTAAGTGCAGCTATGTCAAGATAACGTGATATCTGAGGAAAGTACCCATAAACTTGTTAGAGATGTTGCAAAAGGCATTTTGGAGTTTGGTGCTGAGGTGTGCACTTCGGAGGTGACTTAACAGGCAAGTCACAGTCAAGTGGGAGCCACTGTGGTGCAGCGGTTAAGCACATGGGACCCAGGCGATCCGGGTTCGAGTCCCCGCTCAACCACGGAGCCAGCTGGGTGACTTTGGGCCAGACCCTCAGCCCCACCTACCTCACAGGGTTGTTGTTGTGGGGATACCTGTGAGAGCACAGGTAAGGAGCATTGCTCCCAGATCTGTTGTTGTGGGGATAAGATTGAAGGCAGGAGGAGAACATTGTAAGCCACTTTGAGTTTGTAAAAAAAAAAAAAAAAAGAGGGATATACAGCAGATAGATAGATAGATAGACAGATGCTGTGCATCTGTTATTTAAAATATTCACATTGAAGCTTTGAAGTTAAAGTGAGGTAAGTTGGGCTGAGAGTCTAGGACTGGTCCAATGTCAGCCAGCTGGCCCCATGACCTGGCAGGGACTGGAACCCGGATCACCTGAGTCCCAGTCCTGCCCTCTCATCCACTACACCACACTGGCTGTCAATTTTTGTACAACCTGCAAATTCTGAATTCTTCAAGTACAGATAAAGAAGTTGAAGTACAGTTTTCATAAGAGCTAAAAATGGATATTTGGACTCTGAGTTAAAAATCACATTAATGTCTCAGACATTTGTTCCCTTTAAACGCTTCATTTGAAAGCTGGTGTTGGTCGCTCTTCATTTATTGCTTTAGCGCTTTATTTTATAGTCACTGTACATTAAGAGAATGAAAGTTATATGTAAGGTAAGGCAAATAGTCATGCCCATATTGTTTTACAGCCATTATTCCATCACAAATTGCCTCTGATGCTCACTTGCTGATGGGAAAAGAATCACTCTTAAATAGAAAGCTACCTCAACCGTGGGCTCTCCCTTAGTACAGATATTTGAGTAATGAAATGCAGAATTCAGGAAGGTTTTTTTGTTGAGCTATATGAGCTAACAGTTGGTGACCATCACTACAGTACCCTTTCAGTGAAAATGTAGTGATTCAGGCCTTCTCCAAAAATGAAGCAAGAGAAAGAACAACATTATTTGTATCCAATTCTCCATATTTCTTAGGATGCGGGGATATGCTTGCCAAAGACCTTTTTTCTCCCAAGAGTGGATTTGATGCTCAGTACATGTCAGTATCCGTAATGAGGTGCTTATTCAGCAGATTTCAGGCATGCATATGAACAGGAACACTAACACACATTTGCGTATTTCTCACTCCTGCATCGCACCTTCATCTCAGGAGTTCCAGGTGGTGTTTCTCGGTATTCCTTTCCTCCGATATATTCTCACAACCACCATATGAGTAGGTGAGGTTGGCCTTCATGAGGCTATTCAGTGAGCAGGAATGTGCATGCAAGTCATCCTGAACCGATGCACGAGAACGTGCTGGCAGCATTGTGTTTGGCAGGGAGAGTGACAGCCTTTCCTCCAGTGGAATTACTCTGGGTTAGCAGGCTCTGATCTGATGCAGGGGACAGAGGCTAAGTGGGTCAGAAAGAACAATACCTTGTGTTTGTCCTGTTTCCCAGGGCCCAATATGTTTTCAAGGAGCCTGGGTGGATACACAGTCCCGCCCTGCCTTACAATTCCATGAAAGGGTGGTTCCACTCTTAATTTGGCTGGGATCATGTCCTGCAGTGCACACGCCTTTATCATTGCTTATCAAGCAACGCAGCCATGGACTTTGAATTGCAACATGAATGACTGACTAGGACTTTATTGCTATACCGAAAGGATCGGCTAAGATTTGGATGCAGTGTACTTCCGTTTCACTATTGCTTTTTCCAGTGCTTTTTTTCCCCTCTAATGGCTGAGATTCTTACAGATGCTTCTCCTCAAAATCTCCAGCTGTAGCCTAGATGACACATGGTAAAGCACGCACAGGGAATGGCAAACACTTTGGGGATCACAGTGGTAATGCGTGTGCTGTGGATGCAGAGAGTCCCGGTCCAGTTCCCAGCATCTTCAGTACAAAAAGGATCTGGTTGCAGGCGGCAAAAAAGCCTTTTCTGTGAGACCCGGGAGAGCCACTGTTTTTCAAAACTGCCAGGCAAATGAATGCAGGAGAAAGCGAGCCAGCTGCAAATCCATGGGCCATATTTCTACCCAGCTCTCATTTGTCTAAACCTGTTCAGGCTGGATTGTTGTGGCCATGGCAGGTGTCACTGGCTTCTGACCATACAGGTGTCCCATCTCAGCAGGACTAGTTCAAGGTAGTGATTTGGACATCATTGCTTCTGGGGTAGGGCTACTTCTGGAGTATGTTGCCTCCAGAAACAAATCTGACCCGTCCAACAACCCTGCATGGCAGAGAACGGTTGTTTCTTCCCTGGGTGGCTGATGACTTTCCCACTGAGAAACATCAGGCCTGTTCATAGTCTTTGAGGCCTTGGCAACACCGTCCCAGTTTCCTACAGCAGAGGCTGCAGAGGTGACCTCCTTTTTCTGGAGGCCGGAGCACTGCTGGCTGGGCGAGAAGGGGTGAAGCGGCTTACGCCTTCGGCCGAGCTGCTCCAGGGGGTGCAGCAAGGACCCAGTCTTTGAATGGCCCGGCCAGGGAATATGGCCCCTCTGCGCATGCTGCCCGAGGGCTGGGCAGTCATACGCATCCTCTCTGTTCTTCCACGCATTCCTTGATCAGGGAACCTGGCCTCTGCAGCTCGATCCTTGGCTTCCTGCAGTGCACTTCTGCTGCCTGAAGAAGTAGGGGTCGGCTTCGAGAATGACCCCCGCGCAGCACGTGCCCCATATTCCAAGGGGCTCTCAGATACGAAGACGGAAAGAAGGGAGAGAAGCAGAGAAGCAGAAGATCTCTCCTCCAAAGGGATTTTAGATTCTTCCTCATCAGGCCGGATCAAACAGGGTTGTGGTGAGGAGACTGGAAAGGCCCTGATTCAAATGGTATTTTAGCATGCAGCTCACTGGACCATCTTTGAATGGTCCCCGTTCTGCAAATCGGGGATAAGGGTAGGGCTGTGGAAGAATGGATTCAGCTTGCTTTGAGGGAGCCCCTGTAGGCATGCCGTGTGCTGCTCTCGTTCTGGTACTCACAAAAAGCGTTATTGGATAAACAATCGCTGTCTGGATTTACTTTAACTGCAAAATCCCGTCATTTCATTTGTTTTCTTTCCCAAATTTGCTGCACTCGGAAATCATGTAACAGTTACCTCAGGTAACTTGCCTTTATTAGGGCAGTCCGTGGACACTGATTCGACGAGAAAAGCCAGCTCCCCTTGGCTCGGTGGAAGTATCAGCAGGGATTTGATTAATCACTACTTAAAAGAGAGAGAGAGAGAGAAGGGGGGGAGAGAAAAGAAAAGAGGCACAAAGAGGATAGAGGACATGAAAGAATTGAGACAAACACCTGGAACGTTAATTCTTCTTTTATGTCCAAGTTAAGCTCATAAATACCAAATCACAACTATTGTGTGTGTGGAAAATTCCTGCATGCCTGCGCAGACCTATTTAAGAACCTGGCCTAGGCAATTCTACACCAGCCATTATCTGATCTTGCCATGCTGCAAATATTCCAAATTCAAAAGGGATATATTCTTTATGTAGCAATGTAGGAAAGAAAGATGAAAGGGATTCCCTGCCATTCTGCAAGACATCTCTCTAAAGCATTGCCGTTTTCCTACTCTGTCTGCTTTGGTGGCACGATCTGCCTGTTTCACCCATTGTGAGATAAAATTGCCCCGATGTGTTAGCAGCCTTCCCCAAGGAGCCGGCTTTATGAGGGGCCAGGGCTGTGCCAAGGCCTGGGTTTGATCTCGCAGTGCATTACAGCAGAATGAATGAATGAATGTGTCCCGGAGCAGGTGCAGGGCACAATTCTGGCACGACTGGACAAGTAAAAAGTCCTCACATGGCAGGGACTAAAGGGTAGCGCTTTCAGAGCAGAAGATGGCATTTCCAGCCTGATTTCTATGTATCAGAGTTAAGGGCTTGCAAGGTATGGGCAATGATAGGCATGTGAGGTCACTTTCAAGGACTTCTCTCTGCACTCGGTCGCACTGCAAGGTGCAGGTCCTCACCAGTGTAGGCAGAAGCGTGGGCACCAGTCTGAAGGACCAGCTGGGTTGACTGGGTTAGCATGTGGTTGTGCTGTGAACTCTGGACGCAGCTTCAACTTCAGAAGGTCCCAGTTAGAGATCTAACCCGTGACACTGACTGTTACAGCTGGCAAGGACAGCATGTGCCAGCTAGTTCTCTGAGCTTGGAAAATCAATCTTGGAGAGAGAGAGAAAGGGATGTTCTGGTGGGTAGGGAGACCCAAGAGGCCCTGAGCCTCTCCAGAGCATCCTCCCTAGGTGGACAGAAAAGCCCAAATAGCAAAACTACAAGAGATTAGAGGAAGGGAAGGATGGCCTTTCGGCCTTTCTGTGGGTTATAGTCATGCATCATCATCATCATATTTTCTATTATTCTATTATTATTTTCTAAGTCTGATTTGGTCAAAATAGGAGATGACAAAGACGATATCATAGGTGGTCTTCTGCACGAGAAAAGGCATTTTATTGATTTAATTGTATTTATTGAATATATTTAAATCCTGCCAGATCTGAGCAGTACACATGGCCCTCCCCACGTCTGTTCAGTTCTCACAATAACCCCTGTGAGGTACGCTTGGTGGACAGACTGTAACTGGTTCAGGTTCAACTATGTGAGGCTCATGGCCAAGCAGGGCTTTGAACCAGGCTGATCTGCCTTAGTCTGATGCTCCAACCACTGCCCAAAGCTGCCTTTCTTTAGTCTGTTAAATTGCTTACCATTCACAGTTCTTCCAATCTCTCTATTCAAATGCATTTACACTGAATGGCATAAGATTTTGCTTCTTAGATCCACTAAATACTCCCCATCAGAGCATGGTATTCCTTCCATTTATTTATTTTTAAATTTATGGGCCACCCACTAATCCAAATGGATTCTGTGGGCGGTTTACAGCCTGGTGTTCTTTGCTACTGGATATTTTGCCTACCCACTGCCTACAATCTTTATTTTCCCCACTGCCTCCTGACGGGCAAAGCAGAAGGGGACAAAGGCTTTTCCTCCCACAACATCCACAGGCTGGTGGGGGAAGCGCTGTTCCCTGGAGACAGTCAAACAACGGCCTGTCTGGGGTTAGTCTGTAGGGCAGGGACTACCCTGAACTGAAGCTGCCAAGGTCGGAGGAATTTCAGGAATGTCGACGGCACGCTTGAGTGGACAGCCTTCGAGCCCAGCGCTCAATGCCATCTGCCTTGCACGGTGGAGTTCCTTAGCAACAGATTCTCAAGAATGATTTTTTTCTTATTAAGATCTCTCCCCACCACCTCAGCACCCACGCACAGGAGTGTGGGATAAACAGAGAGGAGGTTTAGAGCCAATCTCTCTCTGTAATCAGCCAGACCGAGGAGAGAGGAGAGCTTTTTCCAACACTTGTCTACCACAGGTGGTCAGTGCAGGGTTGCGCATTTGAATATTATCCTCTTCTCTGGCAAAAATCGGATCTCCTTGCCTGCAGGAGACAAGCTGATTAGGGAGAAGAGTTCAGCCAAGCCTTCTCCCTTACTCATTCATTTTATTTATTTCCTCCTTTTTTTTCCTGGAAAGAAACCTAGGTGGTTCATCTAGTCTTCCCCATCTCTCCATTTTATTATTTATTTATTTATTTAAAACTTTTATATGCCGTCCTCTACGCGTGGCATCTCAGGACAGCTTACAAACATTAAAATCAAAAATGAATAAACAATTGATACAAATAGAAAACAATACAGAACCAATAAAAATAAATTAAGTCAAAAGCGACTGATTAAAACTATTAAAATATTAATTTTTTAGAATAACGCTTAAATAAAAAGGTTTTGACCTGGCGCCGAAAAGAATATAGGGAGCGGATTGCAATTTTATCCTCACAACTACCCTGTGAGGTAGGTTAAGAGGCAGCAATGGAGCTAAGGTCATGCAGGGAGCTGTGGTGCCAGAGGAGGACTGGAACCCAGAGCTCCTGAGTCCCGCCAGCCCGATGCTCTAATCATTGTACTGCCCTGTCTCTCAAGATCTACAGTGGCTCCCAGCTGCTGCTCTTCATGTTTGCCCCCTGTCCCCAATCACCCGGCTGCGCTGGCGGCCGCGAGCTTTGGTGACACGAGCCAGTCTCATGCACCTGCATTTTAGATGCTGCTTGTATTTATTTTTCACTGTAGCTTTCTGTGGCTTTATCGTACGGATTTCCTCATTTTGCAAATTGTCTGGAGAGCTCTTTGGTCCATAAGGCAGGGCTGACATTTTAGAACTAATACATGAAATAAAAATTATTGCTCTCTTTGATTCAATTTATACATAATTCATGAAAAGAAATCCCCAGGCAGCCCAATACAAACAGTTGTTGGAATACCTCTTCTGGCACATAACTACCCGACCTTTGAGACCTTTGCGGATGGCCTGATTTTCAGGCAATGCCCAGGGAGCAGTGACCCAAGCACCTTCGCTGAGGTGCTTCTACCTTCGGAGGTATGTCAGGCATCAGCTGTAGCTCCGTTTCCGCAGTTACATAACACAGCCCTTTTCACCCAAACCCTTGGGCTCTTCTGATGCATTTCAGACTTTCGTGTCTCGAGTTTTGTTTGGATGGACTGTTACAACTTAAGACCCCTGAGTCTCACCCAGTTCCCACCACGCTGCTACCACCATTCCGGCAAAATCACTTCCACTGGGAAATGGAGCATACAAAGAAAGTCATCCTTGCGTGCCCTGTGAGTTCCTGCCCGCCCAGCAAAGAAGCCATGGGAGGGCCTGTGGAAGCCCAGTTTGACTGGGACACCAACATGCAGGGATGACCCTTCTGCACGCCCTATTCCCCAGCTGAATCAAGAGTGCTTGAAAAGAGAATGTGCAAGGAGGGCCAACCCCAAGTGCCTTTTTCCTTTCGCAGGAAGGCTTTCAGCTCACCTGTGTCCCAGTGACCTGGATCAAGACTGTAAGAGACGGGGGGAGTGTGTGCATGCATGCAGCCCTCAGCTGCCCACCCTGCAGCCCTTCAAGCCATAACAGTTGCTATTCATCATGTAGCCACTAGTGGAATCGTTAGCTTCTTCCTGGTGTTTTTAATAAGTTCTTTTTTGGGGGACAGGGTCTGTAAAACACCTTTGTGATTTATTATGAAGGCACGTATAATGCGTACGGTGGAGATACAGATCATTCCACCCAGGAGTGCTAGATAAGCAGCTTTTAAGCATACTGAAATTTAGAAGGTTCAGCAGGCTGTTTCAGTTTGGGAGATGTTTGCTTGACTCAGGATGCCCTTTCCTAGATAATACCCCAAGGATCTGCTGAATCATCGCTTAGGTAAGACTGAGATTATATACACATCCACATCTTTTGCCTAGTGAGCGTTTCAGAGGAGTCCCTTGTTCTACTCATTATGTACACATATTTGCTGCAAGGGTGGCGGAAACCCCTCCAGATAATGTTTTGCAGCAGGAAATCCTTGTTAAGAACCTCTTCAGATATGAGTATCACTCAAATGCCAACGTGTTAACTTACAATAGGCATGGCAGACGGCTAGCTGCCGCCTCTTAGGACAGTCTTGTATAAATATATTAGAAAGCCACCAACTATTTTCTGCATTACGTTTTTAGTCTGCGTGGCACTGTGGATCTCTGCGCTCTCACTGTCTCCTCACAACAGCCCTGCAAGGCAGGTTAGGCTGAGAGGTAACAGCTTGGCACAGCCAGGGCGTGTCGCTGCTGACTATGATTTGAACCTTTGGCCCACAGGACTTTCGTATTGAACTCTGGCCAGAGGTAAGATTTCCTGGTTTATTTATTAATTACACTCTTAATGATAGTACTTCAATTATCTGGAATAGAGAGTTGGCAACAAGGGGGCCCAAGCAATTTTTGCAGGTGGTTACAGGGCAGCAAATCCAGAAGAAGCCATTTCTGGATTCCAGAATTTGTTTGCTGTGATTATCTATATCCTATCGTTCTTAACTTTCCAAGGCAGTACATAGGGAATGCCAACGTGCATTCCTAAAATGACAATGTATTCTGTGTTTTCGTACCTTTTTTCCTTTTGTGACAACAAAAGGCAGTTTGCTAGAGAACCAGTGTGGTGTGATGGTTAAGAGGGCAGGACTAGGACATGGAAGATCTGGACTCGTGTCCCTGCTCTGGGGCAGTGGGTGGTAGGGGGCCCTGCAGGGAGAAGCAGGGAGCACTGCTGGAACAGAAGTGAGTGTCAGGTTCTGGCATTTGGGGACTAGTGCAGCTTGCCTGCCTGCTTGCTTTTTCAACCGGTGATTGCTTGCCTGATCTGTACAGTGTAAGTAAGATTATTACAAAGAAAGACACCATCAAGTCTCAAGCGTTCCTCTCTCCTCTTTTAGGAGGATAGGATAATCTTCCCAACAGGAAAGGTGGCATGGAACAGGACACATGTATGCACAGCAATATTCCTGAAAATGCATTCTGAACCATACAGAAAAATTCTCTCTCTCTTTTAAAATCTTATAATTCCTATTATTACTGCTCCTGCTATCAGAGGCCATAGAGATGAACTTTAGAAGAAAAGACTATTATTGGTGAAATCTCCAGTTAATCATAATTGCAAAATTAAATTATGTCTTGTTCACATACATAAACGTTGAGCTACTCTTTATTCTGAAACAGGAAGTGAAAGAGCAAGGGAGAAAATAAAATCTGAGAAGGCATTGGGAAACATTTCTCCATTCATTTGTTGAGCTCTGAAAGATCTCTTGCATTTAGAGGGTGGAAAGCCCCTGGATCATGCTCCAGGCATCAAGGGAATGTTTGAAATTACACATCTAGAACAAAAACATGCCTTGATCATTGGAAAGCAGAGATAATTTTAGTGCAAGATGATAGTGCTATAAGGAAGATATTGGAGATACTCTCACTAATCAACAGGTAATCATTATCACCCAACGGCTGTCAGTTTCAGAAGGCAAATTGCTCCATCTCAGGTTTCTGAGAATTATTTGCCTTGCAGCCAGCTCAGGTAGAGAAAATCCGTAGATGTTTTCAACCTGCAGGTATCATTTAACTGTCATGACTAGGAAGCCAGAGAATGTCATCGTTACAGGGAAATGGACATGGCATCCTGCTTCTCTACCCCAACAGACAGAGCCACAATTTGGTAGCTCCCTCTACTGAAAGAAAAGATCCCGAAAGAATAGGGTGGCCAATCCATAGTTTCCACCATAACAAAGAGAGATTTCTTCTAGGAGCAAAAACTCATGTTGAAACACTGCTTTTCTCTCATGCTTCTGGGAGAGGTTTGCATCTTGCATGCAGATTTTAGATTTAGTTCTAATTTGTCCTTCACCTCTTCTGTTCCCATCCAGTCTACCTAATGAAACTAATGGGAAACTTCACTAGTGTGGTGAAAGCACATTTGCTCTTAAACACTGAAGCTGTAACACCTTTGAAGAGGTTCCAGTTAACTTCAGTGGACTTACGCTATAGTTGCTTCCTTAAGGCTCTTACAAAGATTTGCAGGAAAGTATACCTGTAGGCTTTGGACCTGTATGCTAGAGATGTCTGCCAAAAGCTTCCCTTGCTTATTCTGTAAAAATACAAGTGTTACTTGTCTATGAACTGGTTCTCACGAGGTTTTTTACAATTCAAATATACACACAGCAAACTGTTCTGCATACTTTGACTCTGTACCCAAAAACAGATATTTGCCGTTTGTTAAATCATGCCTTCCATCCAAAATCTGAAATTGTATCCTGTGTTAGAAGGCAGTTTTAGAAGGCAAGACTCCTTGGAGAAGACAATTATGCTGGGGAAAGTTGAAGGCAGAGGAAGAAAAGGAAGACCAAATCGGAGATGATTTGACTCCATAAAGGAATGTATTGAATTTACAAGAGCTGAGCAGGGCTGTCATGGATAGGACACCATGGAAGGTTTTCATATATAGGATCACCATCCGTCAGAGACAGCTTGACGGCTCATACCAAGAACAACATCCTGCATGTAGTTTAAACTTCAGGAGACAGATGGTGAGAGGTAATTTGATTGCCTTGTTGCCTCTGTTACATGGCACTGAGTCATCTCCAACATGTGGTGACCCTGAGAATGAATGCCATCCAGAAGTCCCATCCTTACAGCTGTGCCCAGCTCTTGCGAACTCATGGCTTTGGCTTCCTTTATGGGACCAAATCATCTCATAGCTGGTCTTCTCCTCCTCTTCCTCCTCCTCCTCCTCCTCCTCCTCCTCCTCCTATACTCCTCCTTCCTTTGACTTTCCTAGTATTACTGTCTTTTCCCATGCCTTTTGCCTTCTCATGATGTGCCCAAAGTAATATAGCTTCAGCTTTGTCATTTTTGTTAGCACATAAAGTTCTGGCTTGGTTTGATGGCTGGAAACCACCTCTTGGTCTGATGCACCAAAAGCTGGGCTAAGATTTGTAAATCAAATGAATAAAATAAAGGCCCTGAACTTCACCATAGACACAATTTAGTGTTGGGCTCGCTGCTTCTGTGCTCATCAAAAGCCACTGCATTTCACCCTTGCTTCTACCGCACCTTGATCCAAGTTGGGCTTCTTCAGCCTCCGAAGAAACAAACCACAGAGGTTTTTGTTTTCTTTTCAAGCTTTTTGTTTCACAGACCATGAGAACTGTGAGTGCACATTTACTGCAGCCTCCACTATATGCCTGCATTAACACGGTGAGGACAATATGCAGCACAGAAGTACGTTTGAGTCCATTGAAATCGATAAGGCTGGCAGAGCTCAATTAGGCATTCCATTCCCCTCCATTCCGTTCCCCTCAATTTCCAAGGAGGTAGGCATGCCTTAGCTTTCCCTGGGTTCATTTGCATTCAGGGTGTTTGCACTGCACTCGTTCGATAGTGTGGCTTTTGTTCGCCTCACCAGGTCTAAAAGTAAGGACAAAGGGCAAGGGCGCTGTTTGGCCTGGATCTTAGGAGACATTGTAAGTGCGCGCGCACTGTTCTCGGATTGCGCACAGCATCTCACTGAGGAATGTGTGGCCGTTATGATGTTCCCTAATGAGCCCCAAACGAGACTGTTATGGCTTCACTTAATTAGTTTGACAGATTTTTCATTAAAATGGAAGCTTTGCTTCACTGGCGGGTGGAGGGAACGGA
This sequence comes from Varanus komodoensis, assembly GCF_004798865.1. Classification (NCBI taxonomy): domain Eukaryota; kingdom Metazoa; phylum Chordata; class Lepidosauria; order Squamata; family Varanidae; genus Varanus; species Varanus komodoensis. Next base: position 8,478,339 of record NW_025335568.1, read on the forward strand.
GTAGCTGTTTTCCTTCCCCCATTACACGTAGCGGGAAAGGGAGATAAAGGACTGTAGCCGAATAAAAATAACCTTCCAAACATTTAACGCCATTAATACCTCACTCCAATAAGCATCCCTCCATCATAATTTTCAGTGTGGGGATCAAGATGGTCGCAGTCTGCAGCGTGGGTTCCCCCAGGGACAGACCTCTTTGGACTGCTCTGGATGAAGGCTCCTCCCATAACATGAAGTTCCTCCGTCAGGAAAAGATTTTTGCAAATACAGAACTAGCATGTTGGAGAGAAGAATCCTGGTCTTGTGTGTATGGCGAGGCAATAATTCAGTCCCCAAGGCTGAAGTGGTTGTACAGTCCAAGCAGCAAATTTACAACCTCTGTAAGAATTAGGCCTAATGATTGTGATCCTCTGTCAGAATAGAAGCTGCCCTATAATGTCAGAAGAAACTATATTATAAAGGCAAATGATATACTCCAAATGGTGTGATTGGATACTCCAAATGGTCTCCACTTTCATCACTGTCTGGTGAAGCAGGATCTTCATATTGCTAATTTAATATAAGCAAACACACTAACATTTTCCTGAATGGGTGTAGTTTATACACAACATTTTGGAGGTTGTGGGAGATGGTTTTGGCTCAGCGCTACTTGCCCAACTGAAAGAGGAAGGTGCTCCCTCTGTGGAACCACCATCTTACTTAGGTATCTTTACACACTGTCATGTGCCCCCCATTTCCGTGTGCAAGTGTCTTCAACAGGCAGTATGAAAACTGTTTCCCTCCACCTGCCCCACTTGGTGTAATTCAGCCTCTGCAGTTTTCCAGGTGGTCCCCAGTCTCTTGAGTCTGAGGCTGCTTAGCTTTCCTCCCTCCTTTGCTAGATGAATGCTGTGTCTTTGAAAAGGCTTTACTGTGCCATGAATTAGCTGGGTTGGAATCCAAACCATTTTGTTTCCTTAAAGGCATTCTTATCTGATCGGCCGCATTCCTGGCTGCCTCATTCTCCCTTGCTCAAATGGAAGAAGCAGGGCAGAAAAAGTCAGCAACAGTTCCAAAAGAAATAATTTCCCAGTGGCTTATTTTCTGTTTTGCCAGTGAGGGAGCCTTCCTCCACGCCGTCAAATACCCAGACTTCCTTTGCAGTGATCAAGACATGTTTCACAAAGTCTATTTAAAGTATTTAATATCTCTTTGTTTAGTAAGAACTTCTTTTAAGGTCATGATATATTGAGGACAAAGGAGAACCAAAGATCTCCAAGTGCTGGAAACCAACTGGGTTTGCAAGATACAGCAACCAACCATTCATTGCCTGTTACGGTTGTTTGCATGTGGCCTTCTCTATGCAAACCCAGTCATGGTGACCAAGCATTGTGGCTTACCATGGTTGTCAACCGCAGTATGACACAGTGGTCTGTTTGATTGTGCTACAATCGCGTGCTGTGTCATCTGAGCTCAGATCGCAGGACTCATTATGGGTCAAGCCCCAGAACAAGGAAGCCTCTTGGCAATATTACAGTCGCCGCTCTTTCCAAACAACCAGATAGAAAATGCAGCTGACAGCTGTCCCCAAGGTCTGTGCCCAAGTGGCACTTCGGCATAGCTATCAGAGGCGCCCCACCAAATGCTCAAGAGACTGTGCACATGGCGGGAGCTGCCAATTGGCTGGGAGCACTTGGGATGGTGCTTCCAGCCAACCTGACCCCCCTGACCCCCCACCTCCTGTCTCGGTCAGGAGAAGGGAGCCAGCAACCTACTCAGTGGGGCTGGCTCATTATTGGTAGTACAGCTGGGCAGATTGGGTACCCCTGGTCCCATCTCCCTCCTGCCTGAGAGATCTATTATTGGGCAGCAGCTGGGAGCTGATCAGATAGATACCTGTGCATCCTCCCATCTCCCGCCCGAGAGGTCTTCTACCAGGCAAGAGGCACGAGCCAGCAAATGGGGCAGCAGCAGCAGCACAGAATGGACCAGGCGCCTCACTGCCTACTCCAGAAGCGGTGGGGAAGGTCATCTCTGTGCTGCTCCCGTCCTGCAAGACACGAAGTTGGCCAATTTCAGACCTCTAAGTATTTGGCCTTGGAGTGGGGGAAGGAGTGCTAGGCACTGCTGGGAAGCTTCGTGTGCCTGCAGAGCCTGGCTCCCCTCTGCACCCCAGAAGCCCTCCTCTGGGGTTGCTCTTGCCACATCTGACGTGTTTTTTTCAGCACCAGCTGTGAGAACGGGGGAGTGCTCCAATTCTGAGTCCCAGCTTCAGCTGCAACAGCAAGTTTCCTTAGATTGGGGCCAAAACACCCTAAGCCCATCTAGATTCTGTCCAGCAGCTGCAGTATTGGGCAGTCTGCAGTTTATATACAAATATTAAAATCACATTTACAATATGATTAAAAATATCACAATATTAAGACGCATCATTAAAACAGTTCCAGTGGCAGTAATAATACAGAGCAGTACAAGGGCCAGTAAAATGGAGCAGCATGATTAATTTAATTGCAAGCCAGGGAAATCTTGGGTGAATAGATGCGTGCTTTGAATGCCTAATAAAATTTTCTGGCTCCCAACTGGCATGCTGGAAGGCTTTCCGAAGGGTGGCTGCCACTACTGAGGATGCCTGCTGTTGAGGATTTCCATGGCAATGTTCCATTAATTTCACAATGTCCAGCAAGGCCTCCTCTGGTAAAGGTCAGCTGAGTATATGTAAGAGAAGACAGTCTCTTGTTGTTAGTGGCAAAGTCGTGCCCGACCCATCGCGACCCCATGGACAACATTCCTCCAGGCTCTCCTGTCCTCCACCGTCCCCTGGAGTCCACTCAAGCCCACACCCACTGCCCCAGGGACTCCATCCAGCCACCTCATCCTCTGCTGCCCCCTTCTTCTTTTCCCGTCAATCGTTCCCAGCATCAGGCTCTTCTCCAGGGAGTCCTTCCTTCTCATTAGGTGGCCAAAGTATTTGAGTTCCATCTTCAGTATCTGGCCTCCTGAAGAGCAGTCAGGGTTGCTCTCCTCTAGGACTGACCGGTTTGATCTCTTTGTTTACATTTATAAACAGCTGCTGTTTATTTTTTACATTTATTTTTCACCTTTCCATTAAAACATGCCCATGGTGATCATATAAAATGAAAACCAATAAAAACTACATTGGCAACAAAAAATAACCAACCCACATAAAGCAATAAATAAAGATACCACAAAATGATTAAATCAGACCAGAACGTGCAAAGAAACCCATGATGATGATGGAGTAAAGCAGCAGCAGCCACACTGTCCAATAGTGAAAATTGCTTGTTGTTGCTAGTCGCAAAGTTGTGTCTGACCCATTGCGACCCCATAGATAACTTTCCTCCAGGCTCTCCTGTCCTCCACCATCCCCCGGAGTCCACCCAAGTTCACACCCACTGCCCCAGTGACTCCATCCAGCCACCTCATCCTCTGCCGTCCCGTTCTCCTTTTCCGTCAATCATTCCCAGCATTAGGCTCTTCTCCAGGCAGTCCTTCCTTCTTATTAGGCGGCCAAAGTATTTGAGTCTCTTGCACATCTTTTAATGGAGGATGCTCTGGGGAAAACGTTGAACCATCTCCTTGCAAAGCACGTGCTGTGCCACTGATCCCCCACACTGAGTGGAAGATGTGGGGAGGGGCATCAGGGGACTCTGCAGAGGCCTTGTTTCTGTACCACCGCCTTTATAAATGTGTTAGTGGATACCCATCAGGTCCTTTCTGATGGCCACTCCCAGACAGTGGAACGTCCTCCCAAGAGAGGCCAAACTGGTTACCTATTCGCCATCCTTCCAGTAGCAGGCAAAGATCACTTTATTCAATGATTCTTTGGGGCTGGCTTTATTTTTCATTTTTTAAAAAATCCTGCAATTGTTAGATTTTTGTTGTAACTTAATGTATTATTTTAATTGTTCTTGTAAGCCAATTTTTCGCAGAAAGGCTGGATAGAAATCAAATAACTAAATATCGAAGAGCATCACAGCAGCTGAAAAATCAAACATTGTGTTTTCCAGTTTTTGATTCATGCAGACCACCCATATTATAATGCTGCCATTAGGAAGAGCTGCTGTTGGTGTTTGACTTGGCATTTCCATTCTTCCAGTTCTGTATTCCAAATCCTTTTTGAATTTGCAAATAACTATCTGCTGTGTCAGAGACAAGTTTTTCAGCCCAAAATTTGGGACTTTGTTGTTATGAATCAGCTCAAAGGCTACAATGTATGATAATTCTTTTTCATTCTTTATGCTAACTGCTGGAGTGGTTTGTGTCATCTGCTGGGCACAGAATCAGAGAAGAGCAAGCAAAAAAAAAAAGTTTTTTTCTGTCCCAGTTGAATGCTGTTCATTTCTGTAAGAGGGCAGAATATGTGTGAGTTAGAATGGTATGTTAACTAGAAGCTGGTTAAAGAATGACTGTGCAGTTGTTTCTTCTTCCTCTTTTTTACTGCATGTTTAAAGTTAAAAAGGCATAGCTGACTGATTAACACAAGGCATTCCACAGTTTAAATTATATTTCATTAATAATAATTTTCTCTAAGCATTTAATTGGTTGTAGGCATTTGCTTGTATCTGAGAATGTATTAACTATTTTGTGTCCTAAAAGGTGTTTGGTCAGGGATACTGGCAATGCAGAATTTGACACTTAGCACATTACGTAGCACCTGCTAACCTGAATTAACCTTTTTTTAAAAAAGCAGGTTTCTATAACTTATGGATGCAAATGATGGACTTCAAAATATGGTGGCTGTGCCTGCTGAAATCTCAGAACGCATATGAATAGTTATGGGTTAGTGATGGTTGAACTGAGCAGGAATTTTGGGGCAGGACTTTGGTACCCTGTGTAGCTTTTTGCACTCCATCTTCATGATTAGCAATTCATGCAAGACAAGAAGATATACTTGACTCTGTTATGGAACAGATTTAGGATGTGCCAAGTTTCTTGGAGTAGAATTTAGTGACAACTCTTGGCCAGGTTTCAGTCTTAAATGGAGAATATTTTAAGGGAATGGTCCTAGAATGGTAGTCCACACCCAGCACTCTATGATCAGCAGCATCTGTGGATGGGTAGAAATGCCATAACACTATTGGGCTATTCATATTGGGAGAAACAGAATCTTTGGGGACTGTGAGGTCCTTTTGTCAGTGGAGAGTTTGACCTACATAATGTCTCTTTCTAGAATTATAAAAACCAAGTCACTAGGGACAGCTTAGGGCCTTCAGGCCAATAATTTTACCAATTATTTTGGGCATCTCATGTTACTATTTATTATTTATTTTGGACCTCTTAAGTGATACTTTCTGTTGTTGACATTACTCTTGAGAATTCAGCATTATGCATTGTATCTCACGTTGGTAGGATTGCTAACACTGGTAGAATTGTGTGCTTTGTTATAAATGTATAAGCACTGGAATTAGCATCTCTTTTAGAATTAGAATTTCAGCTACATTCCAGAATAGTCAAAATTGTGTCTTTTTACCAACTGTGCTGGTTTCAAGTTTTGTCTTTCCCTCCCTTGGTTTGGGGTTCTTCTGCCTTTGCCAGTGGGGTTTTTTTTTTTTTTTTTTTTTTGCAGGGGTGTTGTTTTGTTTTGACTAAGCTATTCTAATGTTAATGGTAGACATTTAACCTTTTTGACCATATACATGTTCTGGTGTAAAAGTTGTTCTGTTCTTCATCTCTCTTTTGTTGTAAGAGAAGTTTGCATTGTAGCAAAATGAGTGATCCTGGCTTGTGAAATTTTGATAATTATTGATGAGGCAATTATGAAGAGAAAAGCAAACCTTCTTCAAACCAGGCTCTATAAATGCAATGCACTGTCTAAAAATAAGTCCCATGCAATGGGTTGCTTTTGGGAATCTTTATTTGATTTGTACAGGCACCAGAGTTTACGTAGAGTTGTTTCTTCTTCTCTGTCTGTTATTCTGATTCACGACAGAGCTGTACAGAATTATGCTTGGTGCAGAGAGAGAGTGTTCTTCCTCTCTTATAATGCTAAAATTTGGGGTCATCCCATGAAGCTGATTGGTGGGAGATTCAGGATGGATGAAGGGAAGTCCTTCACACAGCCATAGGTAAACTATGGAATTCACTGCCACAAGAGGAAGTGAAAATGGCTGCCATTCTGGATGGCTTTAAAAGAAGATTGGAGAAATTCATGGAAGAGACGGCTATCAGTGGCTAGTAGACTCTAGGCTACCTCCTATATCAGAGGCATTATGCCTGTTTACAGCAGTTGCTGGGGAACATGGGTCTGAGGATGCTGTTGCACTCATATTTTTATTTATTTATTTAAAGTTTTTATATGCTGTCCCCTTGCTACATAGCCTTGGGATGGTTCACAGGAATAAATAAATAAAACAATTACAATTACAATTAAAACTTGGAAACACACTGGCTGCACAATTAAAATTTATAAATATTAAACATTATTAAAATACTGTTTGAATAAAAAGGTCTTGGCCTGGCGCTGAAAAACAAATAACGACGGCACCAGGCTGTGGAATCTTGTGGGCAGCTGGTTGGCCAGTGTGTGAACAGAGTGCTGGACTAGCCGGAGCCTGGGTCTGATCCGGCAGGGTTCTTCTTATGTTCGTATGTCTCATGATGAAAATCTCCCTCCCTAGAAGAATCATCACATTCTTCTAGTCCCTGGGTTTTCAAGAGTGGATTGTCTGATGGCTCTGAATGCTCCACTATAAGCAGCGTGTGACGTGGAAGACAGCCAATTCCTTTGGTGATCCAAAACATCTGAAGGGGCCTAGATTGGAATAGCCAGTGTCATGCCATTAAAAAAACCTGCTTCATTTGACAAAATTAAATAAAAATCCAACCAGTGGTGCTTTCATCACAAATGAAAACATGGTGAGAATTGGCTCTCTCCTGCAACAAGTACTCAGTTGGTTTAAATAAATGCTTTAGAGACTGTGTGATACATTAAATTTGGATTGTGTCGCATGACCTTTAGCAAAGTCTCCCATTATCTGAGCCTCGGCATATTAACCTCTCCCGTCTTTTGTCAATTCGGAGTCATGTTTGTTCTTTGGGGCAGGGACTGGAGCTTTGTGTATGCATACAATCACAGTTCTGTCATCACAGGCTTCTAACCACTGTCACAACCTCTTGGTGCAAATGTGTAAATCCCTGGAGTGGAACTAGAACTATGGACGCGACTGGAGGAGCCCAGCAAAAGGCAGTAAGTCAGTGCCTGATCAATCAGAACAGGTAATCCTAAGTAATCAGGATTCCAGGACGAAAAACATCTGCCTCCACTCGTTGCCTTCCTGCCAACCTGTCTCCCCTGTCTGCTGTCATAGCAAAGTGGGAGGGGGTACAGCTGGTAGGGGGCCCAGTAGCTACAGCCTTATTTAGTGTGTTTTATTTGGCAAACACCTGGCACCTGCATGCACTTTCCTCCAGGATGCGTACGGACGGCACACTTTTCCCAGTTCCTCGTGCTAAACCCGTCAGTCAGAGGGAATGCCTTTGTGGAAATTGCGTTTTCAGCTTGTCTTTGTTTTTGTAGTTTGGAACATGGTGTTTTTGCATTTGGTGCATTATGCTTGAATGATATTCAGTTTTCAGCTGTCTTGGATGTATCTGATAAAAAGGCAGAGTTTTAATCACGGAAATAAATAAATAAGGGTTAGTGGGAGAAGAGCATGCATCTCGTACCCCTATTCCATGGGAATTGTATGCCTTGCACAGGGGATACCCTCTGTTAGAATGGTCTGGACGCAAGCATCTGACTTGTGTTTCCATATAACTCCTTGAATGCATGCCTTGTAATGGGTGTAAGCGTACCCAAAGATAATGTTGATAAACATCCCTTTACCGGGCAGCCCTAGCCACCGTGTGGAAAACTATGAGAAAGGTGTTCTTTAAGGGAAAAGGACAGCAATCATTTCCCCTTCAGCGGTCATTAACTTTCCACCCCCTGCCCCAGTCTCTTATAATGAAACGGAAAGGTATGCAAGTTTCCATCTTAGTTGCCTTTTCCATGTGTGTGTGCATGAGAGAGAGAGAGAGAGAGAGAGATTATTAAAGAAAGCAATAAATGGTTTGAAGGACTGAGGAGTATTTGTTGCTATAAGCTATCCAGGTATCCTGGCCGATCTTATCTTTTTAATGAAAATTATTCTGCCCCAGCCCCTTCCCAGATCCTGCAAGCAGCCTGTCTACATTTTTATTTCCCTGCTCTGGTATTTGATCTGGGTGATTAACTTTGGGTATAGATTTCCATCTGCTTTCCTTCGAAAGAAATTCTGTTAGATCGTATTAGATGCTATTGTAGCTGCATGTTGTCCCCACTCCTGCCACTTCCCACAACTACCCTCATGTTGGCCCCTGAGTGAGAGAGAGCTCTCTCTATCTCATAGCTGGATTTTCTCCATGGGGCAAATTGTGGATGGAGGGAATTTATACCGGGAAAACAGCAGATGGGTGGGGGTTAAACGCTCCACCCCCTGCGGCCCCCAGAGGATGATCCAGTTGGCTGCAGGGTTGCTATTGCTTCCTACTGGAGAAAAATAGTAAGAGATTCGATCTCAGTTCTCCATTGTCTTCTGAGTTTGGGTGCACGTGTATGTATAATAAGCAATGTTTATTTAAAGGCTAGCCAAAATAAAATAAAATAAAAAATACAACTATTTCCTTAATAAAAAATTGCTTTAAAAATCCTAAAACCGGAGACCACAGGCACAGCTACACTGCAAAGTTTGTTTTATGTGGTATGTTTACCAATCTATAGTCATATTTATATATTAATGTTTTCAGGATAACTTTGATACTTCAGAATCTCCCGAAGGTTATGAATGCAATCTTCTTTCTGTTTTTCACTTGGCCTGAGTGCCTCATCCTTTTTCAGGATACATGTCCAATCCACCGGCCTGACAGCATGAACAGCCAAGCATGCCCTCTAAGTGAAAAGTTGCTTCCGTCATGAGAAAGCAAAGAGCGACTCAGTGCAACAGAGAAGAGGGATCTCTCCTGTATATCCAAACATTGTGTAGGGAGGAGTGTGTCTCACAGGATGGTCTGAGTCAGAAATAGAGACTGTTTTAAATGTGCAAAGTCCATAAAGATATTTTGCAGTGCAAACAGGCTTCCACACATGAGGGTTGCCAGGTCTCTGGAGCCACAGCACTTGATCCTTTTGAGGGAATGGCTTGTGGCATAAGGCAAGGTGACTGGCATATGGGAGCATGGGCCCCAGGGGGATGGGGGCCCGGTGGGACCTGGCTCAGGACTGAGCATGGATTGGAGTCGAAATCACAGCAGAGGTTCTATGCTGTTATCTCGACTGCAGTCCTATCCGATCATTGTGGGATTTTGCTGTTTAAGAACATAAGAGCATCAGAACAGCCATGCTTGATCAGACCCATGGTCCATGCCGTGCAGCTCCCTGCTCTCATGGAAAGTCAAACCAGCTGCCCACAGGATCCCTCGAGTGGGATGGGTACTGCCCAAGCTCCTTGGCAACTGGGGTGTGTAGGTACGTCTTCTCCAGCTCCCATTCCAGCTTTTCTTCACAACAAGTTGCACTGGCCAAAACAGTTTCCTCAACTCAGCCGATGGACCAAAACATCCTGAGGGCTGCAAGAAGGATCAGGAGGTTACAACCTACGCCTTGTGAAGAAAGGTTGAAGGAACTGGGTATGCTTAGCCTTGAAGGAAAAAGAAGACTCGATAAGATAACAGCTTTCAAGTATCTAAATGGTTGTCACACAGAAGAGGGTTGCAACCTGTTTTCATCGTCCAAGACATGAAGTGATGGGCTTAAGTTACGGGAAGGCAGATCAGGAAGCTTCCTAACAGCCAGAGCAGTCTAACAATGGGACCAACTGTCCGGGGAGGTGATGGGCTCTCCGTCATTGGAAGCATTCAAGCAGGGAATGACCAGCCACCTGCCAGGGGTGCTTTAAACGAGATTCCTACTCTGAGCAGGTGGTTGTTGGCTTGATATTCTAAATGCACTCATTCAATTCTGTGATTCTATGATATCATTAGATCATATGAATTATATCCTACAGAAAAATATGCAGGTTTAGATTATTAATACATGCTAAATATCTAAATAAATAGAAGTGATGGGCAGCTCTTCAATGGTAGAGTACATAGCCACAGGTTTGGTCCCCAGTATCTCCAGTTAAAAAGGCAGAGAAATTTTGGTGGGCTAGAACAACAAAGAGGCGGATCATGCATAAGTCATTTTCTTCTGTTCTGTCATAACACTGAAGTATGGCAAATCATTTTTTTTTTTACTTTATTACATTTATATCCCACTTTTTCTCTTTATGGGAGGAATCCAGGCAGGTTACATGATCCTTCTCCTTTCCTCGCTCACAAGAACCCTGTGAAGTAGGTTAAGGCTGAAAGCCAGAGAGGCCCAAAGTTAATCTTGGCCGAGCAGGGTGAGAAGACGGATTTCTCAAGTCCCAGTCCAACACTAACCACTAGGACACTCTTGTTATTCACATTCTGAATGCATTTTTTCCTTTTTTACTGATAAATGGAGAGAAAATAGTTTTACTACACCATTAAGTTTTGTAAGACTGCCAAGGGCCAGATAAAATTTCCTTGGAGCCTGTGAACCCTCATTTGGCCTTCAAACTCTCAGCTGGCCATCTTTGCTGCAGGCAAACTTCCTAAGAGTGTCTCTTTCCAACCCAGAGTTTCTGTGCATGTGATGAATCACTTCGGAGTCAGCACAGGGTAGCAGTTGGAGAATAGTACTGAGGCTTGGGGGAGATCTGGGTTCTAGTCCCCTGTGAGGCAGTCACCAGCACTCAGCCAAGCCTACCTCTCAGGGTCATTGTGAGGATAAGATGGAGAGATGGAGGACCAACTAAGACAACTTTTCCGCCCGGCAGGTGCAAAAAAAGGCAGGATAGCAATATCATAATCAACAGACTTCTCATAAGAAGCAGAGAAAAGAGCCTCATGTAACCTGATCTTGTGAATGTTTTCTTGGGAAATACGTTCCTCTGTGTTTGCTGGGGCCTGCTTTCGGCATACACCTAGATAGGATAGCAGCCTTAATTCCTTGGTTCCATCAGGGAGCAAAGTGAAAAAGAGATGCCATGCCTGGCGGTGTCTGGCAGCTTGTTCCCTCCGTGTGTCTCTTTCTTCCGAACACAGCTGCCTGCTTGTAAGCAATGTTTAGAGAGCCGTTCTTTTCAGTCATGTGTGTGCGCACGCACAAGGGCGTCCTTGGTCTTGTGGCTTTGACACTGGGGCCTTGTTGTCTGTGAGGGAGACAGTAGGTTACCGCTTGCCGGCAATTTCCACACTCCTTGCTTTGCTTCCATAACTTCATTCTTGGAAGGTTTCTGAGTTTCCCAGGAGATAAAACATGAGCAACATTTGCTCTGGCCTGAATAACTCCTGAAGCCATTCAGGCGGGTTTTGTTATGAAGGTTACCAAGGGCCGAGAGGGGAGCATGAGAATTGTCTGTGACGGCTGCGATTCCTGCACGCCAGCCACAAAAGAAGAGGAGAAAGGAAAAAAGTCAGTGCTGCAAGGAGATTGTGTGTCCTGGATGGGAAATGAACCACCAGTGGAGGCTCCCTTTCAGCCGAGCGGGAAATGGACTGTCTTGGTTCTGGCCTCGCACCCAAGATTTTATGCTTTCTCCTGGAGACTTGGAAAGGCAGCTAAACTTTCAGGTGGACTCTTAAGACAACCGGGTAGGCAGTGGAGAAAAGCATCCCAAAAGGAAGGAGAAACAAGTGCTTTCCTATTATTTCTATCTACCATCGTTTAATAAGGATGAGATAATAGCAGTACAGATGTGCCAGGAGTGTTGATGTTACAGTACGGGGTTATGACTGCCTAACAGCAGCAGGGTTTGGCCAGACTTGGAAAATCTTCTGTGTGGCATCTTTCAGCCTTGCTAAGCTGTGAATGCAGAAGTGAGAAATAAACTCAGAGAAGTTCATTGGGAAATCAAGCAACTCTTGTTCCACAACCTTGCTTTGTGCTCCCTGTCTATTTATTTATTTAAAATATCTATACCCTGCCCTATACGCAAAAGCATCTCAGGGCGGCTTACAAAAATCAAAAACAGATAATGTGACAATAATTAAATAAATTGTTAAATATACACATACATCCAGTAACATTTCTCAAATGAAAGAGAATCAAAACAAAAACAAGAATAAAAACAAAATAAAAATTAAAAAATGACTGTGAAGTTAAAACCTGATTAAAATTCCTAACATTTAAAATGATGGGCAAATAAAAAGGTCTAGCAGTCATAGTGACCTGCAGAGCAAGAAATGGGCAATAATTTGATACCATGCTAAAAGGAAAGGCTTTTTAAAACAATAACAAACAGGGATGAAAAGCTGTATGTATGCATTATGTTTATAAGAAGTTTATCTTGATAAGTGTTTATTGGTTGTAAACAGGAACAATAATTAAACCTTGCATCAAGCCTAGTGAGGATTTAATAATGCAAGACGAAATCATTGATGAAAGCAGGAGGCTAGAAAGGGTATCTTCCAATTTTTCTTGTTCAGCCCCTAAAGGCCTGTGAGAAAATATGAGCCTTGAGATAACCTAGAGGGCATTGATAAACCGGGTCAGAATCTATAATGGAAAACGGTTTCCTGCTTATACTTAGTTCCAACTGATTTGCTAATGGCTGTTTCAGCTGATCCCTGCCAGATGATCTTAATATTGAATGGGTGGGTTTTCTGCGTGCATAGGATATTACACAAGTATAAAAAGGGGAGCTCCCATTAATAGAAAGTATCTACTTTCAATTACCTCCGTCACCGAGGGTAGATAATTACGTTACTGATGGAACAGAGGTATTACTTCTTTGAGGCCAGATTCTAGGATCCATTGCTAAGCAGATTACGTGGTATATGAACATGAGCATTCCCAACCTTGGTTATATAATTCCCTCTGTTTCTGTTGTCCAGTCTGTGAATTCTGTTGTTTATGTATCCAAAGCAGCAGCATCCACAGAGATCAAGAGTGTGTGTGTTACAGGCAGGTGTGTGGTGTGGGGGAACCAAAAAAATCTTTAGGGAAAGAAACCCAAAACAATGCAAAGAAAACAACCCAGAGAGGCTGTACATTCTGGGTGGCCATGGAATGATGAATGTTAAGGGAAAAACAGAAAAAGGAGGCTGGAGGAGAGGGAGTGAAGAGAAGTGAACCAAAGCATCCAGCATCGCACCAGTTTGCTGTAGTCTTCCTGTGCTATTTTATGATTGATTGATTGTATTTCTGTACTGTCATAAGGGGACTAGATGAGGTGTTGAGAAAAAATTCAAAATCTAAAAACCATAAACAAGCTAAAAATAGTAAAATATTTAAAATAGCAGTAAAACTGAATGGTACGTAAATAGGCATTGCTAAATTTGCTTTGTCTGCCAGGGGACTGCAGTGCCAAGGGGGCTCTCTATCTATTGCAGCTTTTTCTTTCAGATGTATAGGAGCCAGCCAGTGCTCCAGCCATGGTGCTCTCTGGTGGCGAACCTGTTTTAGGGATAGAGTGCAGCAGCATGGAGAACCCCTATACATCTCTTGTAAAGCTGGAAGGAAAAGCTGCAGTGAAATGGAGGCCCTGTGACATGGAAGTCAACTTCTCATGGCAATTAATTCCAGGAGTAAATTGCTTTGGTTGTTCCTGAGCCTTCATGTTCAGATGGTTTTAATCCCAGTTCTGCTGCATCTCAAGGGATATTAATTAGTTTCTATTCCCTCGCTGTCTACGTAGCATCATTTTCTAAACCTGAGTCAGGCTCTGCTGAGTAGTCTCTTTTTTTCTTACCAAACAAGCCCTCTCTCCCAACACCCTACATCTTTTGTTGTTGCTGTTGTTGTTGCTGTTGTTGTTGTAAGGATGGGGCTTCATCTTGGTTCTCTTGATCGCCCTTGCATGTACTTTCTTCTTCCTGAAAGGCAGGAGAACTTTTGCCAGGGAGGCAGCATGAAACAACAAAACAGGAGGAGGAGGAAAGTGGATTCTGAGAAGGGACAGGTTTCTCAGGAGGAAGAAGAAATCAGAAAACAGAAACATGGATTCACCGGATCTTTAAATTGACTATTGATTGAGTCTGAGACCTTTGTACATTTGGCTCCATGTCTTCAAGTTGCAAATCCTTGATTTTATTATTTTTATCTGATTCATTGCAGGATCCAGACCAGTCCTTGCAGCTACTGCTTTGGGGAGGTATTCCAACTAGATGCTTCTGTCCAGACTTTGTAGGAAAATTAGAGTGGAACTTGGCTGTGTTTTTAGCTCTGGGAACCCCTCTCATAAACAGAGGAGGAATATTATGTTTTTACACTATGCAAGAGGATAGTGCTTTAATCCTTCCCCTGCCTTTTGTTCTCCCTGTAGTGGATCCCCCTCCTCTATCACGTAATTCAGCAAACATGCTCCAAAAGCTTCAGCTGGTGGCAAAATTGATTGTAGGATGGGGAGACCGAAAGGGAAAATAGGAGAGTGAAGGGAAAGGCTTTTCATGCACGGCTTCTGCATTACAAATTGCATCCTACATCCCATTATCACGTGGCACAGGCCCATTTCCTCACTCCTTGGTCTGCTGCCAGACATCCAGTTCATCCCTCAGTACTTTACTGAGGTATTGATTTTCCAGGAGTCTAGGAAGAGAATCAGTAGGAAAAGTCCAAATGCTGCACAGATTGTGCCAACTCTGGGAGCACGGCTTTGTTTATTCTACAGTTCCATGTTTTACAGTTGGGGATCTTGGAAATAGGTGCAGTTCTCAAGGTTCTGTGAGAAACAGTTTGAGTTTAGATGATGCTACAGCCCTGCATGGCTAGGTACCCATGGTGGGTTGTCATGTCATGCAAACCCAGCCTATGTCAGTCTGGTTCTCAATCACCTTTCCATATTTTCTATAAGCCACAGGAAATACCCTTTTTAAAGCAGGATTTGGCTTATTAAGCTGGGATAGATGGGGTTTAAGTGTAATTTGGCACGTATCTTTGAGATAAAATTATATATTACTACCTACCTCATGCCCTTGCGATTAGGTAGGCTGTAAACTGAATCTCAAAAAAATTGCATGTATATCTGCATAATGCCTTTACATTTTTAATGTATGTTAAACACAGTCCTGTTGTGAATACATCTTGGGGGGAAATGCTGGTGTAGGCATAGCCTGTCTTTTGCTAATTTTAAAAAAGTTAACTTCCTGCATTTGCAACATTTTACAGCCAGTAGAAGGTGACAGATTAGGTGCTGATGGATATTTTTTTCCCTTAGGGCTTGGTGTCATGAAACAGATGTAGGAAGAGAGGAACTGTTAGTCGGGGCAGACAATGAGAGGGTCTCTTTTCAGAGATGCAAGTGAAACTTTAGAAATGACATCCATCCCAAAAGGTAAAGAATGACGGAGTCGCTGGAGTGCGTGGGCAGGATGCAAGCATACCTGCTGAGCAGCATACCACAACAGCAGCATCAGGCAGGTCTGCGCACCCACTGGGAACAATTTGTCGGCTCCATTCTAAGAAGCTGAATCAGCAGTCCCTGTGGTTCAAAGGAGCTTCAAAAGTAGTGTGCTGTGGGGGGCTGATGTTCAAACACTTTCCCCAGGTGTGTGCAAACCCCTGGACACACTTAAAGTACTCTGGATTGTGGTCATGGACTTGAATGAGACAGAATTCTGAGTTGTCAAACGATCAAGGAGTTTGTTTAGCATTTGTTGAATGATGTAAACCACATACCCTAGAATTTTCTTTCAAGACAGAACCATGAAATACGAGTCATCCCAATAAATAATAAAATATAAATATGCTTGAAAAGTGTCCCCCACCCTACAAACATTCTACATTAACAAGTTGACGTTTGTGAATGGCGTAAATTTTGCAAAGCATGTATTTGTTTTGCTTGTGTGATTTAGGTTATAAAGAAAGACAATGGTCTTTGTGGGACATTAAGCCCCATCCTAACCTGGAAATTTTAAAGCCCATCTTCACAGTAACAACAAACAAGCAACAAACGGCATCTTTTATTTCTAGAAGTCTAAATCCTGGGGCTGGCTTCATGCGCTTGTGTAAAATCACAAAATACACCCCAAAGCTGTGAATATACTTCAAGAGGTACTCATTAAAGCCTTATGGGATCCGGAGGTTATTTCCTCATAATCAGATTGGTGATTTAAGTGTCAAACCCCCATGCAGCAGTGACAGACCAGTATCTTGTGCTCCAGCCTATCATATAAGGTTGTTGTATGGATACAATGGGGAGTGGTAAACAACTTTGAGCTCCTTCGAGGAAGTGCAAGAGATGTGTCATAAAACAGTGCAATTCAAAATTGCTATGCATGCCCCAGTTTCAGAGATATTCTTTAGGTAGGAAGTATATTGATTGGTTGTGGAGCTTCTCTACAAAGATTAATGATGTCTCTGAATGGTCTAACTTTAATATGAATTCTTGACTTTAAGGCTTTGGCCATACGAGCTTTTAGGTGTTAATATACTTTCCTGATTCTCTCTCTCTCTCTCTCTCTCTCTCTCTCTCTCTCTCTCTCTCTCTCTCTCTCTCTCTCACACACACACACACACACACACACACACACACACACTTCTGCTTTCTGAGTCTCTAAGGCCCAGGGCTAAATTCCATAGCTTCAGAAAGAATGCAATGTTCAAATCATCTTTTAGAAGCCCAGGGTCAGTTGCTACATTCGCTCTTAGCAGCTTGAAAACCTTTCTTGAAAGGCTAAAGAATATCCTTTTTTCACGTTTCCAGATCTTTCAACTTTCCCAAAGCAATTTGACTCTGCAAGTTTGTCTTTGTACCTTTTGAAACCAGGTGGTATTTGGGGTGTGACATTCACAAATCCTCAAGATCAAGGTAGAAAGTGTTTGTTGGTGGATTAACAGCCTCCCAAGCGAGAGGAGGTGATGGCAGGAGATACGCTAAACCCGACTGCTCTCTAATCCCTTGGGAGTGCTTCTGCCGTGTGGTGCAGCCTTATTGCTTTAATAAGTGGAAGAGGGATGAAAAAGAGGTCTGTGTCAAGAGATTTCTAGACAATTAATGTCCCATCCTTCAGCAGCCAGGGATAGCTTTGATCACGTCTACACATTCCAATCAATATTGAAGGTATAATGCACATCTAAGCTCTTACCTTGTGCGTATGGCAAGACCAAAGAGGAATGTAAAATATTCCAGAAGAAGAAAGCCTTCAGTGCACTGTGCTACATTAAAACCGGCCCCCAAAGTCCACCGTCTAGTGTAGACTCGTTGCTTGTGGAGACTCCAAGTTGGAGGGAGGCCTGGGCCAAGCGTCCTCTGCTCCATTAATCTCACAGGGGTGGCAGCTAACGGCAACAGTGCTTGGAAAAGTTGTGTCTAGCTGCCATTTTAATTTCCCATAAAGCTCTCCGGGAACACTCTGGTGTCTACATGCCCACTTCTCAGAAAGCTTGTGGCATCAGAATTAAAGGAAGAATGAGCAACTGTCTCAGTGGGGTGCTGGAGCCCAGGCAGCTGTTTAAGGATGTCAGGTGCCAATGCCAGCTCAGCTGGTCTGTCCAATCCTGGTTTGCCCAGCCCTGGTTTTGTTACATAACAGGATGAAAGTGAGAAATGGTAGTTTACCCTGCCCATTGAAAAATGAGCAAGAAACAAGGTTGTAAAGATGATAGATGCTAGGTTAAATACACAGTGGCGTTTTATAACCATATGAACATTGAATACTGTTCCTTGGATGGCTGTGAAATTGTCTTCCTTGGACGTTCCATAAAGACCATCTATGTTCAGGTACAAAACAACCAACTGGGGACACACGGGATGAATGCAGCCACAGCAAGGGCATTGGTAGGCCTGGACCCACATGCCTGGCTGCAGTTCTGTTTCCCATGACCATGCGCCTATTTCTGACAACCTCAGTGTTCATTGGTGCCAATGGAAAGTTCCAGCAGCCATCTTTAAATATTTTGAAGGGGTGTCAGTTAGATGGTAGAGCCAGTGTTCTGTTACTCAGGAGGGCAGAAGCCAAACCAATCACTTCAATTTGCATGGAGAGGAATCAAGACTCATTTTAAGGAGAAACTGCTTGTGTTGTGGATTTAAGTGAAACAGTACCTCAGAAGCCATCAGACTCTTCTTCATTAGACTTTTTAAATAGCAGTTGGATCTATCAGGCCATCCTTCAGACATACGATGTGTGAGTGTGATTAAGCAAGGAAACAAAAGGGCAGCGAAGGGCAACAAAGATGATCAAGGGGGTGGAGCAGCCCCCCTATGAGGAGGAGCTGCAGCACCTGACTGTTCAGTTTAGGAAAAAGGCAAGTGAGGGGAGACGTGATGGAGGTGTTTAAAATGATGTGCGGTGTGAAGAAAGTAAAGTGGGTGCCATTTCTCTCTCTTTCTCTCTCTCTCTCCCCCATAATACTCAGACCCAGGGTCATCCCATGGAGCTCATTGGTGGGAGGTTTAGGACAGGCAAAAGGAAGCTCTTCTTCATACAATGTACAGTGGTACCTTGACTCACGAACTTAATCTGTTCCACGACTCTGGTTGTGACCCAAATTGGTTGTGACCCAAGTCAAATTTCCCCATAAGGTTCAATGTAAATAAGGTTAATCCGTTCTGTAACTAATTTTTGTAATCAGAAAAATTTGAAACAAAGTGACAAAGAACAACAAATAACAAAGTACTGTACAGTTCAGTGGAGAACACTAACCTAGTATTGTTTGGAGGGAGAGTTCCCCTCCATAAGGACACTGGGAAATCTCTTTCAGGGGTTTCCTCTCTCCTTTGTCTCTTAGCTGCAGGGTCAATTTTGGTGAAAAATCTGTCTATAGTCACCTGTTTTTTCCTGCGCTGCATAACCCTCCGGAAATGAGAGACCGCGTTATTGTTCCTCAGGTTCAACACTCTGTTCGTTACAGTTATGTTGGGGTGGTGCTACTCAAAGAAATCCTGACATGGGCACGCTCCTGCAGGAAAGACAGGCGCAATCTCAGCCATCTCTCCCCCCGCCCCCGCAACCAGTACAATTGCAGCCATCTCCCCGCCCCCAACCAGCACAATCGCAGCCATCCCCCCTCCAACCAGCGCAATCGCAGCCATCTCCCCCCCAAACCAGCACAGTCGCAGTCATCTCCCCCCCAACCAGCACATTCGCAGCCATCTTCCCCCCACACACACAACCAGCATGATCGCAGCCATCTCCCCACCCCCCCCCAAGTGTGTGATCATGGGCGCGCTCCTGCAGGACAGACGGGCGCAGCACAGCACAGCCGCAATCACGCATGTGTTCCCTGCACAAACGTGGCCGCGATCGTGCTGGTTCGGGGGGGAGCTGGCTGAGATTCTGCCCATCTTTCCTGCAGGAGCGCGCCCATGATCACGCACGTCTTCCCTGCACGAACACAACTGCGATCGTGGCCAACTCCCCACTCGGGGGGTGGGGGGAGATGGCTGCGATCTTGGTTGCCACCCAAAGCGGAGTTCACGACCCAAGTCAAAATGTTCATGAAATTTTTGTTCGTGACCCAATTTGGTCGTGAACCGAGGCGTTCGTGAGGTACCACTGTATACTTGAACTATGGAATTTGCTATGAGACAGGGTGATTTCCGCCAATCTGGATGGCGTTAAAAGGGGATGGGACAGATCCATGCGGGAGGAGGCCATCCATGGCCTTGCTGGCCATGGGCTTCCTCCTCCACCAGAGGTGGCCTGCCTGCACGCACCAGTTGCTGAGGAGCCTGGGCAGGAGCAGGCCTTGCACCCGTCCTGCTGGAGGGATCCTGTGGGCAGCTGCTTTGCCTCCATGTGCATGGACTGCAGAACAAGATTTACCTTTGGCCTGATCCAGCATGGCTTTTATTACGCTCTTAAGGCACTGTACAGTTTTTCAACTCTCAACTAAGGCCCAGAAAAGCAAGAAAAACCAAGAGCAGCAGATGCTTCCTTAACTGAGTTTACACTGGAGAAAACAAAACAGTTTTCATTGTGCACAAGGTGACCTTACAGGCTCTTGGATCCAAAACTTTAATACTGTCCCAAGGCTTTAATTTTTAAAAAATGCAGTGAAGGAGGCCTGTGCAAAACCTTTCCGCAAAACATGAAAAAAAAGATCTCTAGCTACTATTTTGTATTGCTAATCTAGGAGCGAGATTCTTATTCAGGTTTTATTGTGTCATGCCACAATAAAAGCTGCTCATGGGGAATTAATCAGTTTTATTGCATAATGAAATAAGTGCAGGCAGCAAACTTCAACAAAAAGAGGTCACAACATCTGACGCTATGCTTCTGTTTTATTGCCATGTGCAATAGGGTTAGTTCTCTGATTCTCTCTGGTTACAAAACTATTGTCTGGTCAACCCGTTTGCCTTTTGGTTATCCAGGTTTTTATGTGGCAATAAATTGAATTTGCATTAATTGCCTTGTTTGCTCACATCTTATTCATGAAATAATGCTGCCATCACATGAATTGGGAAGCTTTTTGGAGAGCACTTGAGTGTGTGGCATGGAATTAGACATTTCTCTGTCTAACTAGGGAGATGCAAAACTTCTGTTTCAGTTCAGGCATGCTGGAAAGGCAGAGGAGCAAAAAGTATGAGGAATTTACAATTCCTTCTCCATCTGCATCACTTCCAGAGCTTTCTGCATTCATGTGAACTCATGCTGAGACCAAAATGAGCCCATTAACTACCTGAGAGTTGCCATTGCTTTGGCACTGTGAATATGCCTTCATTTATTCATTCATTCATTACATTTCTATACCACCCACCAGTCCAAAGCCTCCCTGGGTAGGCCGCAAAATCAAAATACAATAATTAATGTAAAAAGTCATTTTAAAATCGCAATAACACAATGAATACAAATGCAATAATGCAATAAGACAATGCTCCACCCAAGATGACTGCAGCTGAATCAATTTGCTGCCTAGGAAGGCCTTGGCAGTTAGAGGCGGCCTATAAATATGAGCATAAATAAATACATACATAAATCTAGAGGTACAGTAATAAAATACAGTGAAATGGAAATAAAAATCTAACTATTAAAATACTGGGAAGCTGATTCCACAGATGGGGTGCCACAACCAGGAAGGCTCTTCCCCCAGTAGCCACCCTCCTTGCTTCCTTCAGAGGGGCTCTCGGTCCTCTGCTGATGGTCTCAGGTTTGGATAGACACATCTTTCCTTCAGATAACCTGGGCTGAGATATTACAGCGTAGCTTATCCACACACATTCAAGACCCTTCCTTGCGGGCCAAAGCGTCTGAATTCTGACAGTGAGCAGCAAGGAGGGAAAAATGGATAAAATGTGTTTATTCTTTGTTCCAGCTGCATGTGACTCTAAACATTACATGCAAGTGTATGAATATGGTTTATTTTTAAAGAACAGCTGTGGGCTGGCAGGGCAATCAGGTCAGTGAAGCAAGGGGAGGCGACTTAACCCTTTATTTCCCTACTATTATCCCAAGGGAAAATCACTCTTCCTATAGCTGCTATTCAGCATAATAATGAGGCCTTCGCCTGTGCCAGAGAGTAGCTTCTAGGACTAATTGTCGAGAGTGTGGCACAGGCAGAAAGGGTTAAGTCCACCCATGCATCACAGTCTGGATTTGGACCTGCCTCAGCCTACCCTCCAGCATCTTTTAAAGATAAAAACAAGGCATATAAGTAAAATGTTACCTATTTTAAGCGTTATAGGTAGGTCTATATTTTTGAGTGGGGAGAGGTTATAGGCTAAGCCAGAAACGTTATGGAAAAGGTAGGTTTTCCAGAGGGCTGCAAAGAAAAAGAAGTGGCAAGGAAACATGCAGAAATTCTGGGAAAAGCTGCAGCTGAATGGATGATTTCTCCTTGAGGAAGAAGGAGCGAGGCCCTTTGAAAGATACTTTGGGGCAGTTCAGTGGTAGAATTGCCCTGAATGCCACAGGCAGGGATATGATGGGAAACAGCGGTAGCGCGATGAGGTGGGGCAGAACCTTGGTGAGTTTTCAAGTTAAGAGCTAGGAGCTTCTGTGGGGTACAGAGAAGGGCAAAGAACCAATGTCAAAGTCTGATCTCATGGTAGTCATCCAGTAATGTTAAGGATGGGCAAGTTAATTTTCAGTCCAAATTGTTTTCTTGTGCATTCACCCATAAATTTGTTCCCTCCTGTTTTCATATTAATCTGTAATTTTAAAAAGTCACAGAGAAATTCAAGTTTAAACACCTATTTCCATATGCATTTTAAAATATATTTTCTCTCAGTGCATACTTTTGGGAACACTTTTTCCTCCAAAGCATGCATTTTCAAATATAATCTGTACCACAGTGTTTGGAGACGTAATGAAATTTGCTCAATTCCTGTCCACACATTATTCCAAGAAGGCAGTTTGTATTGTACAGAAATTGTAGCTGGTCATTCATACAGGAGCAGAGGAGCCAGCTTATGTAAAGGTGCCATGCTTTGAAAGCGTAGACCAAAAAAGGCCTTTGACTCCCAGCAGGCCTGACCTGAGCTGAAAATCTTATCTAACATTAAGTGCTGAGGTGATGCAGTTTCCTAACTTGTAATGTAGCATTTGGCCTCCACAGGAGCAGTCAGCAAGGGCGTTGCTCCAGATTCAGCAGTGGCAACTGCAGTGGCCAATATGCAGAACAAGTTTGGCACATCAGCCTCCCGGTGTAATTAAATTCCTGCTCTTCCCTCCCACTTGGGACCTGGGATCCCTTCTGGGGCTCTAATTATAGCTCCTGGGTGAGCAGACGTTTCATTTTTGGACTTAAACACTGCACAAGCAAATAGAGTCTGAATATTCTGCCTTTCTCGTGATCAATGGCAGCAGTGCCATTTTCACTATATCCAAGGAATATTAAATATCCAAAGAAGACTGTGTGGAAGCAGGAAGAAAGTAATGTGCCTGCTCAAGTGATGAAGAAACATGGTCAGTTCTGCTATATTTGTGGGCAGCAGAGAAAGTGTTTGGAATTTGGAAGATTCAAGTGTCATTTTTAGCTTAGTTTGCTGCGCTAACATAGCTCATTCCTGATGTGGTCAGACCTGAACGCCATGTCTCATGGCTTAGTTACACTTAAACTGGATTATAGCAGCTTGCTTTACATGGATCCTTGAAGAGCCTTCAGAAACTTTAATTGGTCCAGAAGGGGGGCAGTGAGGTTGCAAATGGACATTCACTCACAGCACTGCTTCAGTTCTGTCCTGCAAGAACTCCACCAGTTACCAACTTTGGTCACAACTCAAAGTGTTGGTTTGTTGTTGCTAGTCGCGAAGTCGTGTCCAGCCCATCGCGACCCCATGGACAACATTCCTCCAGGCCTTCCTGTCCTCCACCATCCCCCGGAGTCCACTTAAGCTCACACCAACCGCTTCAGTGACTCCATCCAGCCACTTCATCCTCTGCCGCCCCCTCCTTCTTTTGCCATCTATTGTTCCCAGCATCAGGGTCTTCTCCAGGGAGTCCTTCCTTCCCATCAGGTGGCCAAAGTATTTGAGTTTCATCTTCAGGATCTGGCCTTCTAAAGAGCAGTCAGGGTTGATCTCCTCCAGGACTGACTGGTTTGATCGCTTTGTGGTCCAAGGGACTCCCAGGAGTCTCCTCCAGCACCACAATTGAAAGGCCTCAATCCTTCGGTGCTCAGCCTTCCTTATGGTCCAGCTTTCACAGCCATACATTGCAACTGGGAAAAAGTGTTGGTGGTGTGCTTTAAAGCCTTACAGAGTGATCTTACAGACCAGAAGAGGGCTTGCCTTCCCCCTTCTGAGGAGAGTCCTCCAATCTCAAAGGGGAATTGGATCCAAGCCCCTTCCCTTGTCCCTTGGAGCTGGCACAGAAAGAACCGCACTGGCCACTCTCCAACTTGGAAGATCTACCTTGGAGAGTGGGGAAAAGTGGAGAGAGGAAGAGTCCAGAGTAAGATACTTTATCCTCAGTTTCCCGGAGCCTCCCCATCTTAGGAGCCCTCAAAAACTCAGCGAAGAGGCAAAGGTCTCTTCTGCTGCTCCTCCCAGCCTGCTAGCTTCAGCCTGACAAGGAACTTGGAAGAGTCTTGGAAGGAGAGTCTTGGAAGCCTTTTACTTTGGGGGCATTTAAACAGCGAGGACGCATTCCTATGAACTGCGCCTGTAGTGCCTTGGGTCCAGGATGCCTTAGGGCAGGCTCACAGCTTCCCTGGGAGTTCCAGTTCAATGCATCTAGCAGGCACTAGGGTGGGAAAGGCTGCCGGAGAGACTGTCTCCCCCTGTACCCTATGATACGGAGGAGACATCCTTCTCCGTGCCCTGGCTGTGGTGCAGGCTTGGCTGACGGGCGCAAAAGAAAGGGCCGAGCACCGCGGTGACTGCGCCCACATTTTCCAACAGGCCTTTGCTTTACTGTGCAGGCAGTTTCCTACCTGGCAGCTTGCTTCTACCTCCAGAATCTGCCTTTCTTTTATCCTACTGCTATTTTATTGTTGTCTTAGTCTTACTTTGTGATTGGTTTTAATCATTTGAAACCATCCTGAGTGGCTTCAAATGGAAGCACAAATCCATAAATCAGTCCTTAAATTCAGAGACAGAATGGGAAGGATGATCACATGCTTTCCTTTGGATGATCATGAATCTGTTACATTGATAGGACAAGCCTGTGAACGCTTACTCCGAAGGAACAGTGCATTCAGGACTGGGGCCCAACCATGACATTTGTAGTGTTGCCAGAGGACCTATGCTGGTGCTGAGCATTGGGAAGGGGAGGGTGGCTTCAGTGCAGCCACACTCTAATCCCTGACCCTTGGGATCAGAGAAGACACGGCCATTGCAGGGTGACTGCTGTGTCTGTGAGGCCCCCGGTCCACTGCACAGGGCATTTGAGCTGCACAGGGATTATCCATGCACCCCCAAAATAAGTTCATCACCATGCAATACCGTGGATAGTTCTTATAAAACTCAGAAAAAAAGCTGCAATGGGTAAGGGGCCCCATTGACAGAGGAGTCACCAGTCTCCCCAGGATGCCTGCAGACTTCACGTCCTTCCTCCATATTTTCCTTCTGTTTCACAAATAGGAGAATGCACACATGCACATCCACACATACACTTTATCTATGACTGCAGATCCACGTGGGCCTTGATTCCTGCTTTTGGTGACCACTTGTGTGCTCTGGAGTGAGCATTCCCGATAAGAATGAAGGCCAAGCTGTGAAAAATACTCAGGCCTAAAGAGCACAGGGCTCTCTAGGCATTCCGATTTCGAATATCCAGACACTCCTATGGAGGTCACAAGAGCGCCAGTCATCCCAAACTGACTTGAGGAGATTTGCTCCTCCCTCGCTTAGTCACTGCATCTTTTAATTCTCTGGCCTCACAGTCTTGTCACAGCTGAGTGCCTGGAGGAAAGATCTTGATGGCAGATCACCTCTTCCGCAGCAATTCACAGCCTGTGAGAACTCATCAGCAGTTGTAGTTAAAGCCACTGCAGGGACACAGCCTGGATTCCCTCTCCTCTTTCTGCTGGACTACCTTCCTGGCAAAGTTTCAGCTCCCTGTGAGTAAGTTACGGCTCTGATGCCAAGAGTGCAACACATGATTGAGGATCGGGTGCCTGGGGAAACCTGTCATGCCTTCCAATCTGCACTGTTTTCTGAAGCTCCTGGCCTGCTGGACACCCAAACCAAGGTCTGTAAATTAACCCGGAAGTGTTGATGCTGAATGCCTGAGGTTGGTTTAGAAGGATTAGGACTAGCATCGGTACAGAGTCCACAACATTCTTACTCAGCAGTGGCCTTCTCCATGTCCCCCAGATGGTTTGGACTTGCCACTGGTCAGGAATGCTGGCAGTGGTCATCCAAAACTTTGAGGGGGGGGCAAGTTGGGGAAAGGTGTTGTAGAGTAATTCTACTGCAGGTGGCTTGGGTTCACCAAGACCCCTTTAGGTGTCTGAAGGACAGTGTAGCAAACACCACAGTGGGTTTTATCTGTGCAAGCCACAAGTTCCAGCCCCTGGGCCCTGGCAGCTAGTTAGGTCTGAACATCATTCTGTGGCCTTGGGCTATTTAGTCCTTTTATATCAGCAGGTTGTGATGGAGATAAATATATGTTGGGAAAGTTTATCACTAATTCACTATTAATTTGTTGCTTTGCACATGTAAATTTGAATGTATAGCCTGACTTTCCACCAAATGGAATTCAAAGTCTCTGACAAGAACCCTTGGAACTGGCCCTCCTGTTCTTGTTTCAGTCTGCTTGTGCCCACCCTGGCCCAGATAATGGTGGTGATGAGGAGAAACCACCTTCTGGGTCACTGGCTCTTGACCTGTCAAACTGCCAAGCAGCAGCAAAGAGGAGGAGGAAGGAGAACAGCTGGTGAGAGTGGCTGTGAGGCTCACTGAGGGAAGGGGCCCATGGAGGGTGCTCAAAACCTGGGTCTGCTGCTGGTGATGAGAAGGACCCTGCAGTCCAAGTGACTGAAATCGGCATGATTTCATCCTACATCTTAATTGGCAACCCAGAAAGGAGATAAACCAGAATATTTGGGTTTCAGTTCATTTATGCACCTATTCCAAACACATGAATTAAGGCATATAAATATTCGCTTGGAAATAAAAACAGTGATGTCCAAGCTTAAATCAGCTGAAAGCCAGCTAGTGGTCAATGGAAAGAAAAGGCGTGAGACTGGAGAGGAACTGGGTGGCGCTGTCCCAGCAGTGCCGAGGATGGTGCATTCCATGCTCTGTTGCCTTCTCTCAGTTTAGTGTTGTTGTTTCTTCACTGTCCAAGAAACTGCTCACCCAGGCCTTCGGAATAATAAATCAGTGAATCCAAGAATGCCATGCTAGTATGACCAGGAAGTGATGGACAGAAACAGTTCTGCTTGATGATCTACCAAAACATGCGTGCAGCTGGATGAGTGGGGAGGAAAGAGGAAGCCCAGCAGTTCAAGGGGGCACAGTAAACACATTTTCTTTCATAAATGACACACTAATTAGTTCTGGCAGTTGCTGAGTCCAGGGCTTCTTGTCTTGTGTGAGAAGGCAAGCACTGTGAAAGTACCTCTACCCACAGTTTCTCTTGATGGGCTGGTTAAACAAGGTGAAGATTTCCTTTGGAACAACTTACTCTTGATTGTTAGCATAGGAGCTGATGTTTGAGACCCGCCCATTCTTATTCAACAGATACGTGTTTAGGATGTTACTATACCTCCTGTCAACCTCCCAAGTTTTGAAATTCTCTGTTTTGCCTCTCGTCAGTATTATTTACAGTGGAAGATGCCCATTGGGCCAGCATGTATTATGAAACACCATTAGTCTACATCGTACTGCTTGGAGTCTTAATATATACGGCAATAGAACTTAGGTGCCTTCCTGCACTGCTGCTGACCAGAACTGGGAGCTAAGGGAGCATCTGTCAGTTTAGAGGTTTATTCTTCCAGTCTTGAAAAGGTGTTCCTTTAAGTGCCATTTTTATGGGTAGAAAGATTGGATACGAATCAAATCAACCAATCAGTCTTAAGATCTGTTCTTCTTGAAATCTGAGGTTTAAAGAAAATCATATGAGTATTTATATGTATTTTGTGCACGGTTCTCCTAACCAATGCATTTTTGTATACAGTCTTGCTTAATATATGCATTTTTGTAAGCAATTTTCCTAAGATAAAGAATGTTAATGTTCTTTTCCCAAACATGTTCATTTCTTTATGCGACTTTTCCTAACACGTTTTATATGGAGTTTTGATGAGTAAGCTCCATTGGAAATCAGCCAGTTAGGAAGTTTTGGCTTGCATGGACATCTGAAAGCATGAAATTAGGTGAGTTGGCCTTAAAATGTGAAGCAAATGTATTTTCCCCTCATCCCTAGTGGAAGCAGGGGTCTTTGTTGCTGTTCAGAGCGACTATTGCAAGCTGCCAGAGGCTGCAAGTTAGTGGAGGTCAGATGGCACAAGAGGTTTGTTGGATTCCACCTGGTCCTGTCATGTTTCTGGATTCTTAGATTGCACCATTTGTCATCATTCAGGCTCAATCTGAACTGCTTTCAGACAGTTTCTCTCTGCTGACTGTTTCTCCAACCTCTGTTGGGAGCATCTCTCTCCCCTTTTCCCTTTCTAGCCGATCAAAGCTTTTGAAATGCAGTCTTCTGTTTGAGCTAGACGTTTTTTTGTGATACAGGGAGCTTCATAAGAATGTTGTGCTCAGGTGGCATTAATCAAAATCATGCTCCCTCCAGTTTGTGGGAGCAGCTCTTGCCCATGGGAAGAGGCGGTTCTAAACTGAAGACCCTCCTCCCTCATTTCCCCAAAAGGCTTGCCTCCACCCTCAGGGAGGCCCATGCCACTTGTGGGCCACATGGTGGGAATGCTGGATGTCACCTCATTGGGCAGCTTGTTTGGTTTGGTGCCAGCTCACTAAGATAAGGAACTCATTCCCCTTCTCCTCCTGCCCTCCCTGATCTATAGTCTCTGTCCTGAACCTCTGGTGGCTTGGTTCTCAGCAATTGTCCGTCAAATCCCACTTGTTAACCTTGACATTTCTGCGCTACATGCCAACTCCGTGCCTTCTCCATCACATTCTGGGTCTGAGTTTTCTAACCGGACATGCTGTATTTTAAGACAAGCAAGCCCCATCTCTATGCTAGGGCTTTCCAGATGTATCGGACTACCACTCCCATAAACCCCAAGTCAGCAGGGCTGATTGATGGGATTAAGGGTTATGGGAGTGGCAGTCCAATGCATCCACTGGGCTTCAGGATTTGGAAAGCGCCCTCTGGAAAGAATGCGAAGGATATTTCTAGTCTCCCATTCATTTCAGAGGGACTTCTGCTGAGCACCTCAAATGCATAGAACTGTGGAGAGTGTTTTGCCTTGGAGTAAGTCAATGCAGCCCGCTGATGGGGGATGAAGCTTGATGTTTGGGCACCTGCAGAAGCAACCAATTAGAAGCAAAGTCCCGCAGCTTTACTTTCTGGCGATGGAAAGCGTTGTCAGAGACTGGGTTACGGCTGGGCATAGCAACTTTCGCACACAAACCCATTCTCCCCTCCACCCTTCCATTGTAACCTGTGTTTAACCACAAACTTAAAAGGTTTTCTTTTCCCTGGAAGCAGTCGAGTGAGACAGTCCAAGTAATGGGTATATCAAAAAGATGAGAGATGTTTTAATGGGCTTGTTGAAAGATGCTTGGCAGCATCCTTCATGAAGCTGTATAAGCTCTTTAAAAGTTTAATCCTTTGAGATTGCGATTCCTTCCATGGCAATTGCATCTGGCAGATTTTCTACAGACCCACTGGTGATTCCAATTTCCAGGGATCATCAGAAACAAGCACAAGAAGTATGTGGGAGAGGGGGAATATAAAACAGAATTTTCACAATAGAAATGATCTAATAATATGAATGTCTGGCATTTCTTTGGCTATTACTTGCAAGTTTCACCTACTTAAAAAGGTATCTCAGGAATTAAATAGTTTTCAGACATAGTAAGGTCTTTCAGCGGTAAAAAGCCCTAGAAATCTTCTCTTGGAAAATCAGTGTGTAGGATTCTTCCTGTTACTTCTGTAATACTGTACTGCCAATATGTATGGCCTAATTCATATATTTGACACATAAACCTTGTGCTTTTAAAGTTAGGTCACAAAATGAGAATACCATCATTAATACTGTCACTAATTGCAGATGAGCTGCAGGGCTAATTGCACGCATGCTATAGCGTCCCTTATAACCGAGAGGTATACAGTGCCATTTCCTTATTGCTAGTAGTTATGCAAATATGAAAGTCCATGAACTGAATAGGTGTTATTTGCTACTAATCAATACTGTAAGTTCTGGTTGTGCATACATACCCATCCAAAGTTAACATTGCCAGTAAGGTACCATCTTATAGTTTATAGAACAGCACTGCAAAACTGTGGAGTTTGGTCTTTGGATCAGAATTAAGCATAAAAAAAATCAAACTTTTGTTTGGTTTTTTCTTTTTAAAAGAAGAAAGTATCCATCCTCTCTGGTTGCAAAACTAAGCTTATAAAAGCTTGTGAACACAAAGTTTATTTTAGTAATCATTATGCCATCACTTTTAAGATAGGCAAGATTGTTCCATCCTTTTGCGGTTGGAGCAGCACCTGCTGAAGCCGTGAAACGGCCAGACAACATGTGAATTCTGACCTGAAATCTGAACTGGGCACTTTCCCCAGCATATATTCCCTTATTTTTGTTGCTATTTGTCATCAGGTCATCTCCGGTTTATAGTGACTCTATGAATGAGTGCCCTCTAAAACATCCTGTTCTTGACAGCCCTGCTCAGCTCTTGTAAATTCAGGGCACTGACTTCCTTTGTAGGATTGATCCATCTCCTATTTGGTCTTCCTTTTTTATTCCTGCTCTTGATTTCCCTAGCATTCCTGTCTTCTCTTGGACTTCATGACATGGTACAAGCAACTCGTACCCTCTCTGTGCATTAGAGTGAAGCGTGTTGGAATGTGCACCACCCAGAATTGGGTAAGAGGAGCCATGTAAACGTGGGCACTTTTTATACCTGAATCAAAATATGAAGAGTAGATAAGCTCTGTCTTTAAAAAAGGGGGGAATATTAAAGCAGGAGGAGAACGTGCTTGTAGTAGAACTAGATGTGACCTCAGCAAATAGATTTGCAAAAGATCTATTTGCTGGTAAGTCGCACAGGCTGGGGGTTCATTTGCGGGAGAGAAACAGTGAGCTGGGCTGGGCTGGGTCCTTGACCCCTTTCCTGTCCACCAGTTCTTCCATGCATCTCCCTGCAGCTGGACCACATTTTGGTCACAGAACCAGCGGGGGGGGGGGGGGGAGACTGGTGTTTGCAGGGGAAATGCTGATGACAGAGCTCAGCACCCCTGCCAGCACCAGTCCTCCCTTGCAAGCCTCTTTCTGGTGCTCCTATCAGCCAGTTGAAAGAAGCAGGTGGTAGGTCTTGAGTCAGCAGGCCTTGCTGAAAAGAAGCTTACTTTGCTGCCAGGGGCCTGCCAGTGCTCCCCATGGGGCCTGCCGGGCGGGGGGAGCGTCATCTCACTTAGCTGCAACCGCAGCTCGCTCTAGATGCAAATGGCAGTGTGATCAGAATCTGCTTCTCCTTGCACTGAGCTTGCTTCTGTGAGGCAGATGCTGTGATGTTGGGGAAAAAACCCTGAAGGGATATACTCAGTAAACACAACCTGGGCAAACCTGAAAATCTATCACACATACGGAGTTGATTAGCATGTGTTTCAGTTGTTAGCATATGTCCATATGTGCTTAGCTAAAGCCTCAGGATCTGACTCACTGGTACCTGCCAATCAAATAAAGATGCAAATCATATGACAATCTCCTTACACCCTTTAATTTCCTTACTTCCTGAAATTCTGGCAGCTTTTCTAAACAGACTGTCATTCTTAGGGGTGTGTGATGCTGGAAACATAATCCGTTTGAGTTTGATGGACTTTTGACACATTTTGTACCTGATAGCCAAACGCTGGCTGAGTTGAGAGCTGCGGGGAGCAATTCCAGCTGCTGCAAAATCACTCAAAATATTTGCACAAATTTGGAGCCAGACACTGTGCATCTCTAGTGCAATTTGTGTAAATCACAATTGACACTAATTGGGCCCAACTCATTAGATCTGAGCCACTGTGATTGTTCTTGTTGTAGCATTTGGACATGCATATGGTAGGCCTGTCATGAGTGGAGCCAACTGGAGCCAGGGGTCAGACTAGATGGCCCGGGAGACCCCTTCTGACTCGCTCTGTTTCTGTTTCTGTTTAACATACAGAGGATGAATGCATCTTTCTCTTGTTGCATATGCACATTCCACCTTGACCACCATGAATTTTCTTACAGTTCATTTCAGATCTCTACAAAATTTGAGCTACTGCTCTGCAGCTTGTGCAGAACTGTGCTGATTGTGGACCAGAGGCCTGAGCTTTGCACAAATATCTGCTGCTTTAAAAAAGACAAAAACAAAGAATGGCCCGTTTTAAAACCAGTATTCTGAATGCTGACTGAACGTGCATTAGATCATGTCCGTCCTAGTGGAACATTCACAGAAGAGAATCTGCAGGGCTGAGTCAAGAAAATCTGTCAGCTTATCACCTCCATTTTGAATTCTTCACACATTCTCATCCTTGTACAGGCAGCTCAGCTCTTGATCTATTTGAATGTTGTATTATTTCTGTTAAGATGCAATCTTAAAATAAATTTCAGTCCAACTGGACAGAGAATATGACTAGCTTCTGAGTGAATCTGCTAGCCTTCCATCACTCCGAATCATCTATTTTATATTTTTAATGTATTATATTTTAATGTTTTGTGAGCTGCCCCGAGGCTTCGGCGAATGGGGCGGCATAGAAATTTTCTAAATAAATAAATAAATAAATAAATAAATAAATAAATAAATATTTTCCTTTCTTCTATTCTTCCCCAATGACATGTCTAGGCTGAGGAAGACTTCTGTGTAACATAAAAGCCTGCAAACTCTCTTGTGGGCTCTGGTTTTTCTGATCCTGATTCCTTTATGGAGAGGACTCTCAGAACAATACTGAGCTTGAATAAGAATACCAATTTAGCATTTCAAAGCACTTGAGGTGCTTTCTCTCTGCAATCATTACAACCCAGTAAAGTAATTCACTGTTATTTTATTCCCGTTACCTCAGCCATAACTAAGAGACAGAAATTAAAATGGGAATGTGCCTCATCTATTTGGTAGGGAACTTACAGGCTCATCATAAAAGCACACAGGAGTCATGGAAGTCCCTTCCTTCCTGAAACACTAATTTGACTCTACAACTTTTTCTTCTAGTCTCAAAAGTGATTTTGTTTTTAATTGTGAGATGGCAGTTTTCATGTAAAATGGAGGAGGAGAAGGAAGTTCTCCTTGGCCCATCCATCTTGCCCACCGTGGCCTGAATTCCCAAGATTTCTCCTGGCTCAGGGTAGGTTAACTCACACTGGAAAAGCATCGCTCTTCAGCTACTCCTTCTGTGCTCTTGGCAGGGCTCTGTAAAGATTTTCCAAGTTAAACTTGTAGACATTTGTATTTTTTTAAAGAAAGTGCTTATCATAAAGCAGACAAAAGCTTCTGAACTTAAAAATATCTGTTCTTATGCAGAGTGTTTGTTTCTGCAAGGGGCGGCATAGAAATGTTTAAATAAATAAATAAAAATAAATTCCTAGTCATGAGAAGATTTCGCACAGGCACAGGGGTTACAGAATGTTCTGTTGTTTAAGAAGAAATAAGGGGTGTCTATTCATTTCTTTGAAGTCCTGCCAGGAAATGCAGAGCCCCACCTAGTGAGGACGGCTTGTAGCTACAACCCTAGGATCGAAGGATGACTGCTGCTCCTGTACTGCTGCACAGCTCCAAGCTCAGCGTTCACAAAATACCCATCAAGCCATCAATGTGTTTTCCCCTGTAAAAAGTGGTTCTTGGAGGACAAAACCATTTTGCAAAAGTGGAGCTGCCAGGATAGGTGCTGCTTCTCTGCCTCTCCCTCGCTTTTCCAGAACGTAGGAAGAGCTAAGCTGGATCAGGCCCCGCGTGCTGTTCACGCGGCGGCCAGGCGGTGCCTGCCAGGGAAGCCCACAGGCGGAGCGTGACCGCTATCGCACTGTTCTGCTTGTGTTTCCCAGCAGCTGGGGAAAAGCGGCACTGGATCATTTGCCCAGCAAATGTGCAGAAAGCTGCAGCTAGCCTTGCCATAAGCAAGTTGTATTCTGCTGTCTCCTATACTGTAAGACTCTGTGCTCTCATTGAGCCTGCCCATGGGACATGAATCTGCATAATATATGCAACTGCAAATGTATATCAACATATATGCAATATCAGTATATATGCACATGTAGACACAGTTGCTAGGATTTATTTAAATTTCACAGGAGGCCAAGCCAGCCAATTAATTTCTCATCAAGGTGCATCAATTATTCAGTGAATTCACACACTGCCTCGTATCTTCCCAGCCCCATTTTTAGTTGAAGCTCAGTGGCCGTGCAGGAGAGATTGAGGGTGGGTGTTGCAGCATGTCAGGGAGGTAAGAGTTAACCCTTCCCCTCCCCAGCTGCAACCCCCACCCCTTGTAAGTCTCTCCCTTGCAGGGCAGTTAAGGTGAGGCAGAAAAAAAGGCTTGCTCCATCGGCGACCTTGGTGGAGATCATGGGTCCTCAAACGACGGCCCGTGGGCCGGATCCAGCCTGCCATGTCCATTTCACCGACCCACCCCAGAGGTTTTGCAGTCACCACGTGCACAGGCGTGCATGGGCGCACGGCTTGCTTGTGGGGAGATCGTTTTGGACTCGCTCAGAGAAAACGATCTCCTCATGAGCCAGCTGCTGCCTCACCCCGCGCGCCCCCCTGCCCCCACCTCGCCCCCTCACCGGCCCGCGCCCCCCTGCTGGCACTGCCTTGGCGGCCCGCACCCACCGCCGGCACCTTTCAACTGGCCCCCTGTTGAAAAAGTTTGAGGACCCCTGCTGTGGATGACGCTTCCCAGTATCAGTGAACCTGTGGCCCGGATGGAATGAGCTTTGCTGGGGCCAGTCAGACGCAATGGCAGGACGGGAAGCTTAGGGTGCCAACCGCTGTCACTGCTTCACCTCTATCCCTGTGGATCCCGCGCCCTGAGCTTTCCGTTTACAGGCAGAATTGTCGGGAGAAGCAGTAGTCCTTGGGCCTGTGCTTCGTGGGGAGCTGCAGCTTGGTGACAGTTCACATGCGCGGCATAAAAAGGGCCCCAGGTTCAGGCTGTCTCCCATGCAAGACTGGGAAGGAATCGTGGCTGCCCCAGTCTGCCCAAGGCAGCTTTCTCTGTGTCGTGAGCCGAGGTTCCTCCTTTGAGCAGTCAAAAGCCACAGACCATCTTCCTTGCAAAACATTCTTCATTGTTTCCAAGTACCAATCGTCCAGAAGTAATCTCTGAGCATGCACAGAATGGTTTGTTGAACCTAATCTAATGCCTGGCTCCCTTCCCTTTGGGAGGGGCTCTCTGGAGGCGAGTCCATCTGCTCATTCGGTTGGGCCTCTCACCTCTGCTGACATCTTGCCACGGGGTCCAGAGCAGCAGAAGCCCGGTCTGCAGCTGGGAATTGCTCATCCTCAGACTGGCGGTACGTCTTGGCTGTTCCCAGCAACTGCCTGGCTCAGGCCTGGGGATAATTACCTCTGCCTCCGCCATCTCAGAATCTTGACATAACACATCCTCCCCAATTGTCTGGGATGCAGCCAGCAGTCTGTGAGAAGGATGGCTCCTACCCTCCAACCTTCTCACTCCCAACACCCAGCCTGACATCCTCCGGAACTGCTCAGTGACAATTCCCACCATTCCTAGCCGTGTTAGTTGAGAAAATCTGGTGTAAGACTATACTGAGTTAGAAGGACCTTTGGTCTGACTCAGTGTAAGGTGGCTTTCTAGAGTCCTCTTCGATGGTGTGTTGATGTGCAGCTGATACACAACTGAACTTGTGGATCGCAAGGGTTGGCAAGGCAAGTGAGATGAGGTGTGTAAAGCCACTCATGAGGTGGAGAAAGTCATTCTGGGAAGCTGGCTGGTGAGAGATGCAGGACAAATACGAGGAAGGACTTTTTCATGCCGCGCATGCTTAAACTGTGGAAGCCAGTGGCCAAAGAAGTCAGGATAGCCACCAATTTGGATGGCTTTAAAAGAAGACTGGACGAATTTCTGAAGGAGAAGGGTATGAAGGGCCACCAGCCCCGGTGGCTAAGTGCTACCTCCAATATCAGAGGCAGCTTGATTCTGTTCACCAGTTGCTGGGGAACATGGGTAGGAGGGTGCTGTTGACTCATGTCCTGCTTGTGGGTTTCCTGTGGGCATCTGGTTGTCCACTGTGTGGGCAGAATGCTGGACTTGATGGATCCTCGATGATCTTAATGATGCAGACACAGCCTTTGATGTGAAGCTCTACAAAGAGCCAGGAAAGATCTTTGGCTGCTGAATGTGTGCCTTCCTGCAACAGGACAGGGTGCTGGCCGGAGTGGAGTTGCACCTCTGTGTAGCTTCCTTGTGGAGACTCTGGGCCATTTTGGACACTTGCAGAGGCATGGCTGATGCATGCTCCCCTTCCTGATGCCTCTGGGTCCTGTGATGTGAGTGAGCACCTGGCTGAGCCACTCAAGTGCATTTTTCCACAGGGGAGATGTGCATTTCACCAGGGCAGGAGCAGCATGTACCTCTCCCTGCAAGAAATACATGGAGCTGCTGCTTCAAATGTGCCTGGAAAATGAGTTGAGAAGAAGTACGAGTCATTCCCACAACATCTCTCCCTTTTGGCCTCTGGAGTGCACCGGAAGTGGCCATTAGCAGATGGATTGCTCATGACCAGAATACGGTTGACTGCCATGTATGGAATCTAGAAGAAATTTGATACTCCAGTGCATTTTAGCTAGAGTGATGAGTGGCAACTCCATGTAGGACTAAGCGATAAACCTGTCTCACTACTCTGGACCTCATACTTTTATGTAGGCTTAAGGCACTCCTTGCCTCTTGTTTGTTGGAGGGTCTTGTTCCTTTGTATCCTAGTAGCTCGCAGCCTTTTCCCCTGGTTTGCACAAGTGGTACGTTCGGGGCTTCCACAAAGATACTGGCATGTGAGTGTAACCCATGGATGTTCCCTGCTGTGTGATACACAAGTCTGCAGTCAAACATTCTTTACTGCCATACTCTTTAACCTATAATAACTTAGTCTTTTCCTTCTCCAGAGCTGAGTGGTTTCTCCAGCAAGAGTCACTTCAGCTTTTCATTATGACCCCATAAAGTTTGTTATGGGCTTCTTCAGTTTTAGCTCTACTGGATGATGGTGTTGCTGGATGCATAATAATCTTTTTTTTCCTGAGAAAGGGAGTAGCTTTTTTTTTTTTTTAAGAAATCCTCTCTGCTGTATCATATTGCTTTGCAGATCAGCTATGCTGAATTTTATTGATGTGCTGCAGTTTCGGACTGTAATCAACCCTTTATTAGCTGCTGGAATTTCCACATGCTGTTTGCTCTCCCAGTGCCCCTTGAGTTCCCTCTCTCTCTCTCATTCTTGTAATATTTGATTTCACAGGGAGTGGCTGCTTGTTGGTTGCAACTTCCTTGTCTATGCCTTTTGTAATTTGGCATGAGAGCTGTTAATACCTCAGTCCCAGAGAACAAGGATTCTAAAGATAACAGTGATGCTATTTACCAGACTGACTTTTATCAATTTTGCCCCTAGTTATTCATTTATTCTGCCAGCCCACAGGCTGTACAGAACTATTTTTGAGGGCACAAGGAATTTCAGCCAAAAAAAAAAGGATGAAAAGTGATTGAGACGATGGTTCCAAGTCAAGAGAAATTTAGTCCTGCCTAAGTCCTATTTATGGGATGCAGGTGGCACAGTGGTTTAAACTGCTGTGATGCTGGGCTGGGTGATCAAAAGGTCACCAGTTCGAATCTGCAGAATGCTCCGTCCCAGCTCTTGCCATCCTTGCAGTTCGAAAGCATGCAAATGCAAGTAGATGAAAAGGTACCACTTTGGTGGGCAGGTAACAGCGTTCCGTGCACTTTGGTGTTTAGTCATGCCGGCCGCATGACCACGGAGACTGTCTGCGGACAAACACTGGCTCCCTCGGCTAGGAAATGGAGATGAACACCGCCCCTAGAGCCAGACAAGACTGGACTTTAATGTCAAGGGGGAACCTTTTTAAGTCCTGTTTGGATCAATGGGTTGCATCAGACTTAAGCTGAAGTTGTGCGGAGACTTCCTTGAGATAAAGACCTACCTGAGTCAATGGTCCTTCTCTGGGAGCCCTCTTTGAAGGAAATTGGGAGGGTAGCTACTTGGAGAAGGGCCTTTTCAGCGGTGGCACCCTGACTGTGGAACACACTCCCCAGGGAAGTTCACCTGGCACCATCACTTTATTCTTTTCGGCATCAGGTGAAGACCTTTAATTTTCCCAATATTTTAACAGTTAATTGGTTTTATCCTTCTTTTTATCATCATTTATTGGATGCAGTGTGTTGTGTGTTTGTTGTATATGTTGCTTTGCTTTGCTTTTTTGTCGTTGTTTTGTTTTGTTTTTGGTAAACCTTCCAGAGGCTTTTAGTATTGGGATGGCATATAAAAACTTTAAATAAATAAATGGAAATTACTTATAACCAGATAGCTTTAGTATTGCACTGGTAATCAATTTCAGTGGCTTGCTGCTGAAGGCAGCTGGGTAGTTGAGGGGGCCAGGACGGCATGGCTCGCTCTTCTCAGAAGAAATGGTCAGGGGCCACCACTGCTCCCCTGCAGGCATCAGCTGCAGCCTGAGGCAGTTTGCTTCATCCTGGCTTAATGGCAGGACCGGTCCTGTGTAAGTGTTCCTGACGGAGTCTGCATGGTAGCTATTATGTAGTAAGTATAGCCAGGTGCGTTTGGATCCATTTGGACCTCAAGC
Organism: Varanus komodoensis; assembly: GCF_004798865.1. Lineage (NCBI taxonomy): Eukaryota > Metazoa > Chordata > Lepidosauria > Squamata > Varanidae > Varanus > Varanus komodoensis. The sequence continues at coordinate 8,516,663 of NW_025335568.1, forward strand.
TTCTACCCTGATGCATAATCCATGGAATGCGCTCCCCAGAAAGGTCCGCCTGGCGCCGTCGTTATTTGTTTTTCGGCGCCAGGCAAAGACCTTTTTATTCAAATGTTTTTTTAATTGTTAATATTATTTATTCATTTTATTCTTTGGCCAGGGCAACTTAATTTATATTGTTTTATTGAATTTATTTATTTATGGTTGTGAGCCACCCCGAGGCTTCGGCGAATGGGGCAGCATAGAAGTCCCCTAAATAAATAAATAAATAAATAAATAAATAAAATAGTAAGAAACTTCAACCATATGTTCGGCGCCAGGCTAAGACCTTTTTATTTAAAACTTATTTTAATTGTTAATTTATTATGTATTTATAGGATTTTAAATTTTTAGCCAAGATGTTACTGGGCTTTTTAATCTTTATTTATTTATTTATTTATTTAAAACATTTCTATGCCGCCCCATCGCAACAAAGCCTCGGGGCGGCTCACAACACATAAATGAATACAGAAGTAATAAAATAAATAAGTACTAAATTATACAATTATACAATAAATAACACCCCCCTTTATTGTATTTAGTGTTATTTATATGTTTTTAATTATGTTGTGAGCTGCCCCGAGGCTTTATTGCATTGGGGCAGCATAGAAATGCTTTAAATAAATAGAATAAATAATAAAATACGTAATAGGAGGAGGAATGAATGGGCAGGAAGTGCTTGGAAAGGGAAGGTTCCTAGCAGCAGAAGAAGGGGCAGCTGGGCAAGGAGGCTCAAAGGCTTGACGGGGAGCCCTTCACGGATGTGGGCCTTGGCAGGTGCCCCGTAATGCCAACCCAGGATGCCGGGGCCTTGGGTTGGAACAGTTCCCAGGACAGCAAAGGCTTTCCACATACATTGAGAGCATTGCCCGGGCAGCGGGGTTATTGCTCTCCTCAACTGGAGAGACCGTAATAGTCTTTCCTGACCCACCTCCTGGCCCGTCTTCCCAGCTCTGGGCCCTGGCCCTCTTTAGTCAAAATCTTCCCACAGCTCATCGTTGACAAGCCCATGGAGCCGAATCTAATTTCCTCTGGCCGCTCAACTGTGTATATTCTGCCACTCAATCATGGCCCTGCCATAACCATCCCTGAACCTGTGAAGGTGCCATACAGAGTCAGACCAGTGGCACCTAAAGACTCTTCCAGAGCAGCTGCCGAAAATCTTTTTCAAGGAACATGCTGAGGACTGTAGACGGGAGTTTTATTTAGCATGCAGAGCGTGTGCACTGTCACTGAGTTATGGCCCTTTCTCTGGTACAAAGTATAAATTTAATGAAATAAATCTGGCGCGCACAGGAGGACATGTGATTCTCCTGTCCTCACACAGGCCGCATTGAGATAAATCAGGGAGCCGTGCGAAATCAGCCTTGCTTGGCGGTTGCAGCCAAAGGTGTGCAAAGCATCTCCCGGAATGGACTGAGCTGGCGATGAGAGCAGGAGATCTGGGGGGGCATTTTGCCTTTGAGCCCAGGCATTTCTCACAGAAGCCACCAAGGGGAGGGAAACGGGTTATTCTCCGTTCACAGCAATGAAGCAACAAAAACAACAACAGAAAGATTTGAGCTGTCTTACAAAGGACAATGTCAAATGCTAGTGAAAGGGAAACTGCCTTGCAGAGAGGTTATTTATATCCCTGTTGGCTTTCTTGCTGGAGAAGCTGCCTGGCTACCGTAAATTTGGGCCAGGCAGTGCAAGGACTCTTGGCAGGAGCAGTAAAATGCAAGGCTGGCACGACAGCAAGGATTGCCCGGCTTGAGAAGAAAAAGAGGAAATTACTTTTGGAATAAGATAGAAGCTACTTTAATACGGATGATTTCCTTAGAGGTGGGTCGTTTCTCACAGTAACCTCTTCCATTGCCTAAGCATAAGAAGGAATTAGGGGGAGCAGGAGAATGCCAAGGAAATCTATTAAAGGCTGGAAGAATTAAAAGGAGGCTTCAGCCTTTTTGCAAAGCAAAATGAAGGCAGATCTAAAAAGTCCAAGGCCATTAAGATAAATGGCTGCCATTGTGGGTGAGAATCACATCAAGCCCAACTTACCATCCACTGTTCCTTGCTGAGGATTTGTTACAGGGCTTTTCCATCTGTGGGGTGGGCATCATCTGGGCTATGTGCGTCACCTGTGGGTTCAAAATACCAGGGAGGGGCAGAATCTAGGGACAAGAGAAGCCTTCCTTTCCCCATTAGTGTGGGGAAAGCTTTAGCTTTAGTGTGCATTAGCTTTAGTGTGGCCTTTTCCATTGGGTCGAGCAGATGTTTTTGACTGCTTCAGCCCAGCAAACATGCTCAATTTTCATGGAAGGACCTCTGGAGGACATTGCTTTGCAGAAGACTGCCCTGGTGGGTTGAATGATCCCTGAAAGAGGCCCCAGCTGGATCTGTAGGAGCAGCTGTACCCCAACTGCCCTATCATCCCATTGGAAGAGAGGTCAGAGAATTCCTCTTCTTTTGGTGCTTCTGATGCCAGCGTGAGGGAGGACGGCTAATGCACGGATCTCTGCATGCAGCATGGTCCGTATGCACACCCCTTCATGCAATTCATATGTGGAATGGGATTTGTAAGGGACTTCTGATATCCCTAAGAGAAGATGAAAATACTTATTTTTAAATGAAGCTTGTTCTTTTTTCTCCCAAGAGGATTTTTTTTTAAATAATCTTTTCTGACTCACAAAATTATGGACATGATCCAGTCAATGTTGCAATTCCTGTCCAACCGGAGTCAACAGGATTTCAGAGAAGTGCACACTGGCATTTAGTTGTGCAACAAAGTGAGCAACTTTTGAAGTTCTAATTAGTGGACCACCTCTAACATCAGGGAATTTAAACCTTATTGCACTAATTCATACAACTTCAGAAGTGGAAGAAAAGAGCAGACAAGGTCAACAAGTATCAGACTTCTGTCCAAAAAACAACCCCCACAAAAACTCGGAGATAAATATTTACGAATGGCAAGTCAAAACTTCTGCATTCCTCAAAAAGTTTTTGTATTGTTTGTTCCCTCTCTTTTAAAGTTGTTTGTTAACTCAGTCGGCCAGCAACAAGTTTTCTCTTCATTGATGGTTCTTTTTAAGGTTAGGGGAACAGAGTGGGGTGCCATGCTTTTTACAAAAGTTAATGAGGCAGAATTGGTTCTCTTGATGGAAAAAGATATTTTCTTGCCAAATTAAAGTCTGTGCCAAGAAAAGCAACAAAAAAAGCCCACACGAAATGAGTGTGGATCCCTTTCTCTTTCATGAAATGAAGTAAAATCCACTTGTTCTCGGAGCCACTATCATCACCCAAAGGTACCAGATAGTCTATTTTGATTGGCTTTATTTGTCTTGCTTACCTGGTACTGCAATAAAGCTGTTCTTTGTCAGGAGAAACCCAGCATTTAATCTGGAGCTCAACTGATCACAGATATCACAGGAGTGATCACTGAATGACAGTCCAAAGTCTCCATCCAGACTGATACCTGGAGATGCTGTGAGGTCTGCAAGATTACCTGCGTGCAGCACATTTCACCTGGTGGTGGAATAACTGGACAAGAGTATCCTATTCAACGACTGACTTGAGCATTATGCATATGGAACATAGCAGCAAAAGACCAGCCAGGCTGGATCAGACCCAAGGTCCACCTAGACCAGCACTCTGTTCACATGGTGACAAACCAGCTGCCCGCAGGATCCCTCAAGGGGGATGGGTGCAAGACCTCCTCCTGCCCAAGCTCCTCAGCAACTGTTGTGTACAGGCAGGGTATCTCTGAAGGAGGAAGCACATGGCCAGCAAGGCTAGCAGCCACGATTGGCCTCCTCCCCCATGTATCTGTCCAGTCCTCTTTTAAAGCCATCCAGATTGGTGGCCATCCCCCCTTCCCATGACAGTGAATTCCATAGTTTAACTATACCCTGTGTGAAGAAGTCCGTCCTTTTATCGGTCCTAAACCTCCCAGCAATCAGCTTCATGGGATGGTCCTGGGTTCAAGTGTATGGAAGAGGAAGAAAACACCCCATACCATGCAGTGTTTTAAACACCTCTGCTGTGCCTTCCCTCACCATTTTTCTGACTGAATGGTCTCAATTATCATAGCCACTCCTCATAAGGGAGCTGCTCCAGCCCCCGGATCACTTGTGTCGCCCTTCTCTGTCCTTTTTCCAATTCAATACTGTTGTCCTTGTCCAGGGAAGGCGGCCAGAACTGCACACGATACTCCGAGTGTGGTTGTACCAAAGAAGCCACAGAGAAACAGCACATCTGACTTGGCCCTCAGTGATCCTGTCACTAGAGTTGTCCTCCCCAAGCTAGTGCCTTTCAGATCTTTGGCACCATCATTCCCACCATCCCCCAGCAGTGAGCAGCAAGGATGACAGGAGATGTAGTCTGCCGCTTCTAGGGGAGGACACCCGCTTGGAGAAGAAAGATACATGCACTGCCAATCCTCACAAGGAGGGCATGTAGCGACTCACCTGAACATCTCCCCAAAAGCCAAAATAGACACCAGCTGAGGACAAGGATTGACCAGGAAGAGGTTAATCCCAGTGGATAGGGAGTGTCTCCAGGGAAAAGAATGCATTGGAGCACATGAGAACACTGCTGGGCCCCTTAGGAAATACAGCCAGTGATCCAGGTAGGTCGGCAGTGTTCTGTGCATTGACTTGGGGTGTCTTTCCTGGGTCACAAGCAGGGAGGTGACCTCCCTAGCTTCATCTGGTGATGCTGGTGAGCTGCAGCTGGAACCACCTGCAGGAAATACATGTGTTCTCCGTGCTTCTGGCCTTTCCTTTTGGAGGTGATTTCTAAGCCTTGGGGCCACTGCTGCAAAGGTCCAAGAATTAAAAGTACAGGCTCTCAGACAGAAACAAGTTGACTGCTACATCAAGATGAGAAGGGAGTTTCTAGTTTGCATGAATCGAGGTTATGAGTCAGACTGGAGTTCAGGAATACCTCCAGCAAATGAGTTCTGTAATAACTAGCTTACTGCTCCCCAAACCAAATGAGAAATACTTCTTTGAAATGTTTCACTTGGGCAGCTAGTAATTTGACTTGAAGTAAACATATGAGATTGCTACAGAGAAGTGGAAAGTCAACTTCTAGTTTCTTTTCCTTCTCCTTCAATGTTAGGTCAAGGCCCATTTTGAAAAGCATAGCTGAGGGAAAATGATGGCAAAGTATCAATTACCGAAGAGAAAAGCTCGTTTTATTTCTCTTGGGGTTCACTGCTTTAAACCCAAACCATAAGGTTAAAATATTGTTCATTCTAATCTAGGTTTCTCCTAATTGTGCAATGGAGGCAATAGAGTTTAGAACCAGTATGGCAGAGTAGCAAGTGTGTTTGGGCTTAGGCCCGGGAGACCAAGGTTCAGACCCTTGCTCAGCCATGAATCTTCTTGGGTAGCCTATGGCTATTTCTCCTCTCTCAGCCTCACCTGGCTCACCAGGCTGCTGTGAGAATAGTGTGTATTTCACTGTGTGTGTTATACCGAGATCCTTGGAAGAAAGGTAGAAGAGAAATAGGAAATGGTTAGGGTGCATCCTACGCGATCCTGAGGTCCTCTGACCCTCCTGGAAGTGTGTCCCAGAGGGGAGGAAAGGGGGCATGCCTGGGGAGATCAGATGCTTTACACCATAGCAGCCTCCTTCCCCACCCCAGGGCTAGAAGGAATGCAGGACACAAAGTGCAGGGCAGCAAAGAGGATTGCTGCCATGCCTCATGCCATGCTTCAGGTGCACCCAAGTCTCCGAGTCTGGAGGCTCAGGGGCTTTGAGCGCAGAGGCGACAAGACTGCACCCTTAAGAAACTTTGCCAGGCCTGGCAGCTGAGCTCTAAAGCCACGCAAGGCCTGCTTGGAACACATTCTTTTTGAGCTACTTAGCCTGGATTTGGCATAGATAGGTTAACGTGAAATCTTGCAAAGTTTGTCAGGGAGTTTGTTTTCAGTTTTGCTCTTGGACAGTTTAATTGCCAATAATTAGGAAATCCCAGTGAAGTTGAAACTGATCAGACGAAAGGCTGCTGGCCAGAGCAAATGCCTTGGCATACTGTTTATTTTTTATTTTTATTTTTTTCTTGTGGCACGGCAGTAGACAGTGGGCAGCAGGAGCCCGGCCAGAAAAGAAAGTTGGCAGCCTTACCAGCCTGCATCTCCCACTTCGATAATTGGAATGTAAAACCTACTTGGCTAAACTGGACAGTCCATTTTAGAATGCTGGCTTTCCAGTTTCGTCTTGTGCTAGCAGAAGCCAAAAGGGTTATATTAAAAGGTATATGAACACTGCTTATGGGATAGACAGTTGGCAATGCACAAAATAAACGTGAGGGCAGGGAACTGCAGCCCTCCGACCGCTTCTGCTTCAGGTCAGGGCTGCCTGGCTGCCACCCTAATCGCTCGATTGCACTCAGAAACATGAGCACAGCAGCCATTTGGAAGAGCTTTTAAAAGAAGAGTGCTTTTCCTTTTCGTCTGCACACACCTGTGATGATGGGTGGAGCTTTCCTGTTTGAGTCTCAGCATTGTAGGAATTAAGCAGTGCTTAGTATTAGCAATGACAAGGGCCTTGTCTTCCTGATGTGACAAAGCGCAGATACCAATGTTCGCTTCTACACTGAGAAGGACTGTTTGTTGTTACCTGATCATTCCAGATGAGAAGACCAAGATGATGCTTGCTTTAAGTTGCCAGGAGATTTCACAGCTATTTTGTCACTCTTGGAAAATGCTTAAGTAAACACCTGCTGGTTTAAGCCAGTTTTACTTAATATGTGGCATTAGTTAGATTTCATCACACAAGGACAACTATTTTTTGCTTGTGTTCCTGCACCAGATAGGAACTTTGTTCAGGCCAACATTGGTTGACTAACTTTGGATCCCCGTGGTTTTTGGAGCAGCCATAAAGCATAAGGCATCCTTCAACACTTGCATTTTTAGACAATTAAACTGCACTGGCACCCAGTGGAATATTGTGGAAATGGTAATATTGCTGTACAGTTTGCAGTGGAACTGACCCTATAAAATCCGGGCTGACTTACCCATTTTCCTAAATTCGAAGATGGCTGCTTTGCTTGGAATTGGGAATGCGCTACATTCAGAAAATGTGGCAGACTGCTGCTGCTTTGGTGCCTGGATTTGCTGACATTCAGGATAATGCTGGGGCAATATATTTTGTTTCTGGAATGCTTTTCCCCAGGGAATTGGCTAGAAGTTGGCCTTTTGCTTTCTCTCTGTATGTTGTGGCTTCACTGACACATCATCTACATGGAAAATTTAAAGGTGTTTGTAGCCAGTTTAATGGCCTAGCTCCCTGTGAGCCCTAAAGAACGTTGGAATACTGTTTGTGAGGTTGCTAAGAATTCTTTGTTGGGGATTCTCTGAGCTACTGTCCCCAGAGTTTTCCCATTCCATCACTTCTCCCTTCAACCTACAAAAACGCAGTCTGATACTAATTCCCATATCCAGAAACAAACCAGTTTGCCTCTCGTGCTGCTTTATTAACAGATAGTGAGTAAAAAAAGAGGGCGAGTTTAATGCGGACTCCCCTAGAAGGCTGGAATTCTGGATTATTTCTTCTTCAATCTGTTTTCTGT
>NW_025335568.1:8524350-8528758 GCF_004798865.1 Varanus komodoensis
GGCGCAGGGGGCGGGGCCGCGCTCTCCTCGGCGCCGCGCTCACCTCCGGGGCGCGGGGGCCGCGCGAGTGCTCGGCCGGCGACGCGGAGGCCCCGCCCGCCGCTGAGCGCGCAGCTCCTGCCCCCCCCGCCAGGTAATCCTGCCCAGGCGGCCGGGCCGCCCCGATTGGCTCCCGGCGGCGGGATTTGCATCTCAATGAGGGATCGCAGGGCCCCGCCGAACCCGCGCCGCGCGCCCCTCCGCCGCTCCTCGCGCCGCGCCGCACGCGCGCCCGCCCGCCCTCCTCAGAGCCGCCAGCCCCGCGCATCCCAGCGGGTCTGCGCCGCGCAGGGCCGTGCACACCGGGCGCACCCACGTGCGCCGGGTTGGGTTTGGCTTTCGGCGGCCCCCTGCCCGGGGAAAGGGATCGGGAATTCGCATCTGGCACATTTCCAGGATCTCGCGGGCGGGGGGAGGGGGACGGGAGCGCGAGAGCGTGGCTTTCACGTGGCATTCCTGTCCGCGCAAGGAACGGATCCGGGCGGGCTCTCTGATAAGTCGACGATTCACCTGTGAGCGAGCGAGCGAGCGAGCAAGAAACACAGTCGTGGCATTCATTCCCGCACAGACCTGCGGGATATTTCTTGATCGCCACGTTCACGTAGATAAATGGGGTTGCTCCAGGCCGGACGGTGCTTCCTCCGCGCACACAGTAGCACTGTGCTACATTCAAGGAACAAGGAAAATCTGGGCCAGTGACTTCTCTACCTTCCCCAGCCTGGTTGCCTTCACAGGCACTGGACTACAATTCCCAGCATAGCTGGCTGTTCTAGCTCAGAGGCAGAACCATCATCCTCATTCACTATACTGCATTTCAGTGTTGTATTTTGTTCCGGTCCTGAGTTGAAAGGATCTTCGGTAGCACCAGTGCAGGGAAAAACCTCCTGCCTGGAACTCTGAAGAACTCCGGCTACTCCGAGTAAACTCTGCAGTAGGTAGACCAGGAGTAATGGCATCTGGGGGAAGGAGTCAGTGGCAAAGGGTATGTTCTGCATATACAGAAAGTCTTAGGTTATATCTTCAGGAGCAAGCACAACAAGTTGTAGAAAGGAGAAATAAATATTCTTTGTATTCTACATGTGGAATAACTATCCCCATTAGATCAAAATGCATCACTCTGTCTGGATTGTTCCCTTTTTTGTTTTGGCTGCTACATTAAACCCGCTCACAGTAGCTAGAATTATGCTGGGTTCTTTACAGCTTCATGTAGGGACAGACAGCAATTCAGCAAGAGTAAAATTAATTTAGGATGCAATCCTATGCATATCTAGACAGGAAAATCCCCTGAAATTCCCAGCATGCCCCAGCTACCCATGCTGGCTGAGTATGCTGGGAGGTGTAGGCCATTTTGCATCCTTATATGTAAAGTAAATGCCCCCAATGGCAACGTCCATGCAGATCTAAAAAAGCTAAATTTTAGTAGCAAACACCAGTCTTTTTTTTTTCTTTTTTTTGACTTGGTCGTCAAAGAATCAGAACAGAGTCAGCGATTAATAAGGAAAGGGCATTCACATGGGTCTTACAATATCACAGTGAGCTTATTTTTCATTTTTGGTACAGAAACTGATCTTCAGAATGCTCTGACCTAGGATGCATTCATGGTGTTCTCACATTCTGTGGTAAACCAGAATCCCAAAGCAATAATGGGGATGGTGTCCAACCTTTCCGAAAATGTAGACTGGCACTATTTATGGGGAAGTCTGTAGCTCAGTGACACAGCACACGCTTTGCATGCGAATGATCCCCGACTCCCGCCCTGCCATCCCATTGCTGCCAGAAAATAATATGTATTGTTAGCATACTTATTATCTTATCTGGCAGGAAGCCATGGCCAGCCACTCAATCCACCTCAGCCTTTCCATTTTTTCTCACAACAACCCTGTGAGGTAGGTTAAGCTCAGAGTCGGTGACTGGCCTGAAATTGTCTGGAGAGTTTTAGGACTCGAGCTTGGATCTCTGAAATCCCAGTCCAACACTCCAACCTCAATGCCATACTGGTTGGAGCCAGGGTCTGATGTGAAGCAGCCGTTTCCTCATGCCATGTTCCGATCTAGCAAGGAGGAGCCTGACTGACTGACTAAATTGCCAAGAGCTAAAACACTTTAAAATATCTTTGAAATTGCTATCCTTTTTTCTTAAGAAATAGAAATCTTTGTGTCTACCTTCTACGTGAGCCACAACCATACAGAGCTGTAACCCAGCAGGTCAAATGAAGCATTGATTATTGGAGGTAAAAAGTTCACTGCTCGTGAGAGGCTCATGTTGCAGCTAAAGGGGCATCACCGTCTCCCCACTTCGCTACACTCCACTGTTGCTGGAATAACATGAGAACATAAAACTGTACAGTCGTGTCCTGAAGCCATCTCTTGGGCACAGCAACCCAAGAGGAGGCTGGAATGAGAGTTTTCAGGCACGTCTTTCACCAAAGAAAGCAAGAGCACTCCGGCGCTCTGTCTTCTGGATAGACCATATGAACACAGAGAGTATTTCTGCCCATGCCCGTCTCTGAGGGATGGGGTGGCTCGCCCTGGCCTTGGGGCAGGTCTGTTCCCCTGGATGGATGAAGGCACTGGGCATCCGACCAGTGCGAGAGGAACCATGACAGAGCACAGTGTAGACCAGGGGTCTCAAACTCAACTGACCTGGGGGCCGCTGGGAGTAGAGTCTGGGTGAGGCTGGGCCGCATCACGTATTCCACCGCCGCGGTGGTGGTGGGCCACTCATCCCGCGGCCGGCCCGGGCGCCGCCGGCGCTTTGAAGGCTGCAGGACCCCCCCCGTGCCCCACCCGGCCCGGCAATTGGCCCGCGGGCCGCGAGTTTGAGACCCCTGGTGTAGACAAAGTAGGTGGAGGGTCATTTTTCTCATAATACTAGAACCTATTTTTTATTTTTTTATTTATTTTTCAATTTATATCCTGCCTTTTTCCTACAAAGGGCTCAAGGCAGCTTACATCATTCTCCTCCTCCATCTTATCCCCACAACAGCAACCCTGTGAGGTAGGTTGGGCTGAGAGTCTGTGACTGGCCCAAAGTCACCCAGTTGGCTCCATGGCCGAGCGGGGACTTGAACCCAGATCGCCTGAGTCCCAGTCCCATGCTCTTAACCACTACACCACACTGGCTCTATGAAGCCTATTGGTGAGGGATTTAGGACAGGTAAAAGGTAGGGCTTCCTCCTACTGAAAACTGGAATTGATTTCCACATGATGCAAGAAAAGCTACCAATCTGGGTGGCTTTAAAAGGGGATTCAACAAATTCAAGGAGGAGAAGGCTATCCATGGCTACTGGACCTGACGGTTCTATGCTGCCTCCAGAATCAGAGGCAGTGCGTCTCTGTGCAGCAGATGCTGGGGAGCGTGGCCGGGAGGGTGCTGCGGCTTGTGGGATCCTCAGGGCAGCTGGTTGGCCACAGTGTGGACAGCACTCTGGACGAGATGGATCATTCGACTGATCCACTGTGGTTCTTCTGAGGTTGTTAAGACCTGGCACATATACTACGACTACTGCATGCTCCCTGTCTCCCTTTTCAGTGCGATGCATCAAAACCATTAGGATGGGTGCAGGCGTGTCGATCCATGCACTGGGTATCCAGCACTTCCTGGGGGTGGGGCTTCTGCATACAGTTCCAAGGATGTGTGGGAAATGGATGATTCCCATCCGAGGTTGGTGCCAAGAGTAGGCCTCAAAGGGCACCGACCAAGGACCCACATGCTACCTGGGGGCCACTGACAGAGGTCCCCTTTGCACGCCCCTCCTTTTTGCCCTTGCAGCCTCCTTGGCCTGTTGCTGGTTGCTCCGATCAGATAACTATTGGCAAGAAGGGAAGCAAAAGATGCCTGGCCTGGCTCCCAGCCTGTTAAGCACACGAGTGTGGCCATGGTGAGAAAAACAGGTGAAAGCCACATCGGTAGCTATTAGTGACAGTGACACTGTCTCGCTGAGGGAGGGGAAGCACGGAGCGTGTCCTCCCCAGAGGCCCTCCCAAACCTGGGGCTGAGTGAACTGAAATGCGATAGAGGGCTGGAGTGGACACCGCAGCTTAGCCTGACGAGGCGGCTGGTGTGCATTTAAAGAGGTCAAGTTGGAGGTGAAACGGTGCCTTAGCATGATGTCCCGCAGCAAGGGGCAGCTCTTCCTATCGCTCTGGACTCAATTTACGGGTTCCCCATTGTATTCGTTAGCAGGGGGTACAAGTGCATTTCAAACACTGTCCATATTTTAATCATGGGGTTGTGATTAATCGTGGGGCTGGAACGGCCCACTGGGGTCATGAAGTTCAACCTCTGTTAAGATTTTCATTGGGCCACTTCCATTTGCTATGCCAGGGCTTAATTTATGGCTGTTGTGATTGCTAATGCTGTTTTCTGT